>NC_057809.1:59793013-59911125 GCF_018294505.1 Triticum aestivum | reverse complement strand
TAGATATAGATATAGATATATAGAATAAAGCTTCTAGTTCGTTGCAAGAAAAAATGCTTTATGCTAGTATTTCGAAACAAAACTTAATCAAATAAAACTTGACATCATTAAACTCGCTCCGATATACTCCCTCCGTCCCATAATATATGGTTGCTTTTAACACAATGTCAAAACGCTCTTATATTATGGGACTCAAAACGCTTTTATATTAAGAACGGAGGAAGTACTATATGCCATATGGAATATGATGACATTTCATAAGGATATATTTCATTGTTATACAGGCGCATGCACACGCGGTCGATTCGCCGCTGCATGAAACGAATACAAAGAAGGAAGCATCAGGAAAATTCGCTCGCCGAGCGAGTCAAGGCATAGATGCCTGTGGCTTAATTACATCCCCCTTTCCTTGCCGATTTTCTAATGCAAGATTGTAATCAAAACCTTTGATTAATAAAGCTCATTGATTCGATGTGTATTGTTGGCGAGTTCAGGCTTTGTAGCCACCAGCAGTGGCGCCCGCGCTGGCTCCAGCGGTGGCGGTGGCCGTGGCTGCGGCAGCGGGCTTGGCATCCTTCTCGACTTGGGTCATGGCATTGATGGCCTTGCTCAGGGCGGTCTGAAAGACAGTGAATTTTACCTCCGGCGCGGCGGCGACGGTGGCGGCGTAGGCCTGCTTGACAGCGGCCTCGAGGGCGGGGATGAACTTGTAGCTCTCGTATGTGCCGCCCGTGGTCTCCTTGATGGCCTTGTTGAAGGAGGACTCGAAGACGGTGAACTTGTCGTTGACCGGGGCAGCGTCGGCGGCGGTGGCGGCGCTCCTGAAGGCGGCGTCGACCTGGTCGATGGCCTTCAACTCGCCGGTGGGGACCCCCTTGACCTCCTCCTCGGCGGGCTTGACGGAGTGGACCTCGAGGGTGCCGGAGATGACGCGGAGCGACTCGGTGAGGGTGGCGACGTAGGCGTCGTACTTGGTCTCGGGGGTGGCGCCCTGGGCTTTGTCGTAGGCGAGCTTGTAGGAAAGTTCGAGGCTGCTGGAGAGTTTGGCCATTGAGCTGGACTGGGCGGCGTACTGGCCGGTGGCGGCGCCCTTGAGGACCTCCGCGAAAGCCTTGTTAGAGGCCGCGCTGAATGTGGCCTCAAATGTCTTGTACTTGTCCGCCGCAGGGACGCCGGCTGCGGCCGCCACAGCCGCCTTGAAGCCATTGTTGATATCCTCCATCAGCTTCTGCTCTGGAGTCGTCGCCTTGGGCTGGGTCCCTGGGGCGGCGGGTGTGGCCGGGGCGCCGGGGGCGTAGGCGGCGTAGGAGACGGCCGGCCCCGCCACGAGGGCGACGGCGAGGAAGAGCGCCACCGTGTACTTCTGCACCGCCGCCATTGCTGCTGCTCTTGGAGAGGAGAGGAGAGATGGTGTTGTGTTGTGAGGATGAAGGAGGCGTGGCTCTCGCTTATCTCTATATATACATACATGCATGCGAACGTACGGTGTGGTGTCATGGTGGGAGGCCAGGAGAGCTTTACGCGCCCAAATTAGCAATGCTCCTTCCGCTCTGCCTTCCGGCTTCCGCTCTCCTCCCCTGGAAATCCTATACTTACGGGTCTCTCCTTTACACTAACCTCTTACTAATCCCATGTTAGGGGCAAAAATGCTACACCTAATTGAGGGTGAAGGCACGAGCCAGGATTAGAAATGAGGGCGTGAAGCACATAATAATTGCACACGAAATAAAAGATTGCCATATATAAGTCCTGGGTGTGGCTAGATCTTAGTCGACTTGGTTAGTGAAGTGACACAACATAAAAAAAATAAAAGAACAGTTTGCACAGATCTCCACCTAAGAGCTCACGAATATAGGATTGACCGAGGCTTCATTAAGTCATCGTCGGCTGAGATTTAGCAGTCCTGTTAAGTCTTATAGTAGACAAGCCAGCCCGGATACATGTAGCTCGGTATCACCGCGGTCCGTATTGTCACCGGGATATGTGCTGTCAGACTATTTATATTCAGCCTCGTTGCAATACCCACAGCGAGTCATGGACAAGGAAAGAATACATCCTCTCTACACGGGGCATGCATGGTGACCATTATGGCTCATGTCATTTTTCAAATTAGTCAGTAGTGTTGGAGGGATTGACCACGGATAACCTCATTAGCACCCGATAGCATTTTAAGACATCGGGGCTAGTAAAGCCCCTTGCACCTCCCGGACGCACGGCTGGCTCCCTGGGCCGGCTGGTCCAGGAGGCCGGCTGCTAGAAGACGGCGTGTTCTCAGAAGGCGGCCTCAGGGAGCCGACACCTAGCAGGTGGACCTGCGTCACCTCAAAGTTTGCACCCATTTATTACGACGAGACGTGGCGTGGCTACAGGACCACCTGCCACCCCCGAATCCAGGAGGAACGTAGCCACAGTGCGGGCGTACCAGGCAGACGCCCCTCGCCCAGCGCGGCACTGTAGTCACGCAACCCATGACGTGACCTACGTCAGCTAGGGCCATGCTCCCACGACGGGCGGTCAGTACAGCCCGCAGGCGGCGGGCCCTACCTGTCCGCGAGCGATTAGAAGACGGCGCACCCCGAGCAGGTGGCCTCGAGGGCGGGCCGACCTCTAGCAGGCAGCCCTCCCTCTCCTCGGAGTCTGTGCGCCATTAATCTGATGAGACGGAGTGTGGCTACAGTAAGCGCCCGCCAGGCGGTGAGACTGTAGCCATGCGCCCCCCGACAAGGCCTCCGTCATCCAGTGTGAGGCTACAGAAAAAGGTAGTCGGCATGGCCCGCAGACGGCGTGCCCTTACCTATCGGCCGAGTTTGCGGCAGCCGGCGGGACCCACCAGACGGCAGGTCCCAGCAGCCGGCGAAGAACCTGGCGCCCAGAGACACTGACATCCAGGTCCTACACCTAAACGGATTACCATTGTACCTCTGGGAGTAGGCCTATATAAACCCCCGAGGTTCACCCATGCAAAGTGTTCTGCACTCACGTAGATACACACACCCATAGCTAGAGAGGCAAAGGAGCTAGCTTTGCCCTTCTTCCTCCTCTAGCCAAACAGCTCAAGGAGCAACCTTGTAGCCACCTATTGACATTAGTCATCATGTGGAGACCCCGCAGAGCAGGACTAGGGCTATTATTTCCACGGAGAGCCTCGAACCTCGGTATGACTCGTAGGTGTTCGAGATCTCGCTCACTCCCGCTTCCAGGGCCCGAGGACGTACTCATGTCCCCATCCATGATAAGCCACCCCGTCGGTGTCAAAACCGGCGGATCTCGGGTAGGGGGTCCCAAACTGTGCGTCTAGGCCGGATGGTAATAGGAGGCAGGGGACACAATGTTTTACCCAGGTTTGGGCCCTCTTAATGGAGGTAAAACCCTACGTCCTGCTTGATTGATATTGATGATATGGGTAGTACAAGAGTAGATCTACCACGAGATCAGAGATGCTAAACCCTAGAAGCTAGCCTATGGTATGATTGTATGTTGTGGTTGTTCTACGAACTAAAACCCTTCGGTTTATATAGACACCGGAGAGGGTTAGGGTTACACAAGGTCGGTTACAAAGGAGGAGGTATCCATATCCGTATTGCCTAGCTTGCCTTCCACGCCAAGTAGAGTCCCATCCGGACACGAGACGAAGTCTTCAATCTTGTATCTTCATAGTCTAACAGTCCGACCGAAGGATATAATCCCGTTGTCCGAAGACCCCCACATCCAAGACTCCCTCAGTAGCCCCCGAACCAGGCTTCAATGACGATGAGTCTGGCGCGCAGTATTGTCTTCGGCATTGCAGGGCGGGTTCCTCTCTAAATTCCGTGTACCTGTCGAAATAGTGTCCGTCCTCTTGTGAATTTTACACTCCTAGGCTTCCACGCCCAATAATGGCCACTTTCCACGTGTCGAGCGAATGTGAAGAGCCAGGGTGTTTTTACATTTCCCCCTAGCTGTGTGAATGAGCTGCCTATTAAAAAGACGAGGATTCAGATCCAAATCACACCATCCTCCCTTGGCGAGCCTTCATCGGAGCGCATTCGACAGAGATCCATTCCATCATGGCCGGTCGACGCAGCTCCTACTCTCGCTCCCCTAGCCCCACACCTGGAGATTGGGAGAGATGCTCCGTCCCACACAGCAAATTAGTTATGCTTCAGTCCAAGGGACTTCTTCCCCCAGCGTGCATGGTCCCAGTTCGAGCCGGGCTTGCCACCTATAATGGCAGAGAGCAAGCAGAGAGCCTTCCCAATCCCTCCAAGGGAGAGCGGGTATGCCTTGTCCCTTATTTGGTAAGAGGGCTCGGATTTCCAATTCATCCGTTTCTCCGGGGGCTCCTGGAGTTCTACGACCTCCAGTTGCACAACCTTACGCCTGCCTCCATGCTGCATATCGCGGGATTCGTAGCCCTTTGCGAGTTGTTTTTGGGCTGTGAGGCTCATTTTTCTCTGTGGAAGAAGCTGTTCTGCCTTGTGCCCCGTTTCTTAGAAGGGGTCAATATATCAAGTGGGCGGGGCCGAAGTGTGGCGTATTGCCGGGACCGGATACCTGTCCGGAACCCCAAAGAAGACGTCCGAAGACTGGCCTTCAGAATGGTTTTATATAGAAGATGTCCCCCTCCCCGATCCTATTAGAATCGGCCTTCCTGAGTTCGACAACACCCCTTTGAAGAAGCGCCGGAGCTGGCGTCCATGGAGCTCCCTGGAGGAAGATGACAGGGGACGTTCTCTACCTGATGAGCCGGATAATTTTTTAGCTCGATCCGGATTGACCATGATCGAGGTCATGGCCATATGTATTATGCGGGGGGTGCAGCCGCTTCAATATAGAGGCCACCCCATGTGGGATTTCAACGGGGAGGATGACGCCACCCGCCACGGCCGCAAAGGGCCGGGATCGGTTGCTGGTCTAATAAAGATCTTATCCACTTTGTACAAGGGAGAAGAGGAGGAATTCCTTCGTGTCAACCCACAGGGCGGATTTTCTATGTACAATCCTCCGAGCTGGGTAAGCGGAGATGTCAGGACCCCGACTCGATGTCACATCGATCTAGCTTGTAACACCTCATATCACTTTGCGGCCTCACGCACGGTGTCCCCACGGGTGTAGCCTTACCTTTACCCGGGACCGTTTGCGCCTTTTGGCTCACGTATATGATAGTGTTGCTAGCATCCATATGATAAAGAGCCCGGGCTGACATGACTAGTCGTAAACCCAAAGTGGCACAGGCTTACAGGGACAGGCATCCATGACCCAGCAACGAACGTGTCGGTCATCAGCAAGTGGGTCCGGGCTGTAGCACTGGGCTAGCAGGACTCCGGTAAACCGGGCTGTAGCGGGCTAACAGGACTCCGGTACTCAATGCATGACATTTCCCCGAAGGGACAGACACAGGAACGAAGAAGGACACATGCCGGCCAGCCTAAGTGTTCCAGAGCAGTAGCAAGCTACCATGGCTCAGTGGTAACACTAGGAGACATTTCCCAATAAGAGAGGCTACTAAGGATAAACAACTAGATAGTCAGATCCCACACATACCAAGCATTTCAATCATACACACAATATGCTCGATATGTGCAAACACAACAAGGCATCACAACATGACTCTATGACACAAGTACTTTATTTAAGGCTCAGAGAGCCATACATAACATACACAAAGGTACGGGTCACACAACCCAGCATTCAAGTCATACAGTCATACAAACCAGCAGCGGAAGTAACTTGTCTGAGTACAGACAACTAGTAAAATAAAAGAGGCTTGGAAAGCCTAGCTATACTACGTGGTCCTTCACAAGCTCAGGATCACCACCTGGGCCTTAGCCTACTCATTGATGTCAATGTCTACGTAGAACCCATCAGAAGGGGTTGCAGCGTCTTCTGTAAAAATGTAAATTATAGCAACATGAGTACAAAGGTACTCAGCAAGACTTACATCAGATCCTACATACATGCATATTATCAAGAAGGGTTGGTGGAGTTATTGCAGCAAGCCAGCTTTGACTCTTGGCTAGGCTAACCTACGAGACTCCAACTTGAAATGGTTTTGCGCACACGAGTCCACTACTCACCACTTCAATACACTACCGAGGATCCACCTCCGTCTTCCTGCGGAAGAGCCATCCTCGGCACTCACACTTATCTTGAGGCTTTTAGTAGTTTCCGTTTTCTTGTCTATGAACTGTATAGGCAACCAAGTAGTCCTTTACCGTGGACGCGGCTATTCGAATAGATCATGATAACCCTGCAGGGGTGTACTTCTTCATACATGTTTCCACCACTTAGCGTCTGCACACGACATGTGCTCGGCAGACTTCAAGCGAAAGCCGACGTGGGTGTAGACCACGACCTACCTAAACACCTAAGCCTCTAGTCCAGGTTTATCGCCTATCCAGGTTCCATCCGCAGGGAGTCCGGCCGAGGTTTTCCATACGGCCCCGAACGATGTGAACAGGGTTCCCGAGATACCTAACGGGTATTCGGTACACCCGGCCACGTACCTACCGCATCACAGCCCACCCCTACAGTCAGCGCTGTCCACGGCCTCCAGTAGGCTACAAACACCAGAAACTACTTGCAACTCCTGGACAGAGAGCTAGGGTGAATAAGAAGTCGAGCGGGGTCATATTTCAGGGCCCAATGCATGGTAGTAGCTGTATCTTAAATCACACATACAGATCTCAGTGCTTAAGGTCGGCTTCAATGAAACAACCCACCATGTACTCCTACATGGCCTCTCATCGATACCTTTACCAAATCGTGTTCACCACACCACTCTCATTACCGACATAATCATTTCACTCTAGCCCATCACCCAGATGAACCAGACCTGACACGACTCTAAGCATAGCAGGCATAGCAAGGTAGGAACAACACATACATATGGCTCAATCAACTCCTACACATGCTAGTGGGTTTCATCTAGTTACTGTGGCAATGACAGGTCATGTAGAGGAAATGGGTTCAACTACCATAGCACACAGCAGTTTGAAACGCGTTGTCTTAATGTAGTAAAAGAGAGCAGGAGCGAGAACATGGGATTGTATCGATATGATCAAATGGTTGGTTGCTTGCCTGATGGTTCGATGCACTGATACGGTTCTTCGTTAGGGTAATCACGGTACTCCTCGGAGGCAGAACCTGCCGCAAAGAACACCGATACACAACCATCACCAAACAATGTGCAACAATATGATGCATGCATGAAATATAGCAATATGAGTGTGTTGGGCTAATGCAACTAAAGACCAGAAGGGTTTGAACCAATTTGAATCAAAGATTCAAATTTCAAACTCAAACATGGCCCTTTAAAGTGTTTTTCCTTGTTCTGTATTAAACATCAGGTTAACTTGTTTAATCATGCATGAAAATAGTACAGATGGATAGATTGGATTTTTCTGATCATTTTTCATATATAATTTGTCTGATTTGGAGTTACAGAATAAAAGTTATGAATTTTTGAAGTTTAAACTATATTCTGGAATTTCCTATATTAGATTAATTCCAGAAAATCAATTATTGCGTCAGCCTGACGTTAGTGTGACGTCAGCAGGTCAACGGAACACGTCCGGGTCAAACTTGATAGTGGGTCCCGCGTGTTAGGGTGATTAATTTAATTAAAGTTTAAATAAAACTAAACCTGTTTAAATAACAGGGCTGGGCCCCACCTGTCATTGACTCAGGGGAGTCAACCAGGGCCCACCCGTGGTCAAACCTGGGTCGGCTGCACCGGCGTTTAGCCGCCGGCGAGCCCGACGCGGCGGCGGAAGTGGTTTTGGCTGTTTCGGCCACCAAATGGGTCGCGGAGACCACCGGAGTGGAGCTGAGGACGAGCCGCAGCTCTTGGTGGAGTCCGTTGGGGTCGGGGTGGCCGGAGTTGGCATCGGCGACGACTTTGGCGGCCACCGGGGTTCGGCCGAAGACGAACTTGACGCTAGAGGGGTCGTTGAGGCACAGGGAGTAGCTAGCTAGGTGCTAAGTGACACGGTGAGCATGATGGACACCGTGGAGTGGTCGGAGGGTGACCGGGAGCACGTCGGCGACGAGCTCCACGGCGGTGGGTGCGGTTGATCTCCGGGAGGTCGCTACACAGCTCGGGAGCAGGAAAAGGAGGGGGGGAAGATGGCTGGGCTCACAGTGAGTGCGACGAAGCCCTTGGTGCGGTCGGGGAAGGACCGGAGCGACGACGGCGTTGAAGGGGATCTCCGGCGACGGCGGTTCGGGCGAGGTCGTTGCGGTGGACTCGGGCGTTGCGAGCGCTCGGGGCTCGGCTTGCTCGATGGAGTGGACAGCGGCGGAGCTCCTGGACACGATGAGAGGACGCACGGGCGGCGGGGAGCACGGCTACGACGAATGCACGGCGATGGTGGCGTCGGTCATGGCAGGGGAGCAGGAGGGGGAGGAGCTGGAGAGGAGAGGGGGTGTCTGGGGGGTTCGGGGGAGCGAGGGAGGCCGATCCACGACGTCACCGGGCGAGGGGAGCGGCGAGGCGGCGAGCAGGTGCGTGGCGCGTGCTGCGGTCGCCGTCGGGCACCTGCCTGCCTGCCTGGCCGGCAAGCAGCTCGCTGGAGCGGCGCTGGGCTGGGCCGGCAGGTGGGCCGGGAGCAGGCGTCAGGTAAGTTTTTCCATTTTCTTTCCGTTTTTTGTTTTTTTAATACTTCTGCAACTTTGTTGAATTAAATAAAATACTTAGGCCACTCCTAAAATCACCAAACTACTCCTGGTCCATAGTTGGATTATTTCCAACATGAAACATTTTAGTTTGGAGATATTTGAGCATTTAAATATTTTATATAATTTTAAATGCCCAAATTCAAATATTTATGATTTAATTCAAAAACCCTAAGATGGCCTAGGAAAATGTGCATCACTTTTGGCAGAGGTTCTGAACCAAGACAAAAATGATGGGCATTTTAGAAGGGCATTTCAGGTTCATTGAAAAAGTTTTTAGTAAACCCTAATTGGTTTCAGAGGGGACTGGGGGTTCTGTCATCCCCATTTCAGGTTTCTGATGAAAGAATAAACATGATGCAACACTCTAATGCATAGCTAACTAGGGTGTGACAACTCACCCCCACTCAAAAGAATCTCGTCCCGAGATTTGGGTTCCTCCGGAAAGAAGGCGGGATACTCAAGTCGAAGACGATCCTCCCTTTCCCAAGTTGCTTCATCCTTAGAATGGTGCGACCATTGTACTTTGAGAAACTTGATATTATGACATCGAGTGGTACGCTCGGCCTGATCGAGGATACGAATGGGGTACTCTCGATATGTAAGATTATCTTGGAGATCAAGCGTTTCGTGGTCCACTCCACGGATAGGATCCGAGAAGCAACGCCTGAGTTGAGAAACGTGGAAGACATCGTGGACTCTGGAGAGGTGCGGAGGTAGTTCCAACTGGTAGGCAACTTCTCCTCGTTTAGCGAGAATGCGAAAAGGTCCAATGTAACGAGGAGCCAATTTGCCTTTGATACCGAAACGATGGGTTCCCTTCAGAGGGGTAACCCGAAGGTAAGCCTTCTCGTCAACCTCGAAAGTCATAGCCTTATGTTTTCGGTCATATTGACTCTTTTGACGAGATTGGGCTGTTTTCAACTTTTCACGAACGATGCGAACTTGCTCTTCTGCTTCCTGAATCATATCCGGGCCAAAGAATTGTCTTTCCCCGGTCTCTGACCAGTTAAGGGGTGTTCGACACTGTCGTCCATAGAGAACTTCAAAAGGGGCTTTACCCAAGCTAGATTGATAGCTGTTGTTGTAAGCGAATTCGGCAAATGGAAGGCACTTCTCCCAATCCATTCCGAATGAGATAACAGAGGCTCGAAGCATGTCTTCTAGGATCTGGTTGACGCGTTCCACTTGACCACTCGATTGAGGGTGAAAAGCGGTGCTAAAGGAAAGGCGGGTTCCCATGGCCTTTTGGAAACTTTCCCAAAATCGAGAGGTGAAAAGACTTCCTTGATCCAAGTTAATTTCCAAAGGAACACCATGGAGAGACACTATCCGGGAGATGTATAAGTCTGCCAATTGACTAGCGGTTATACTCTCACGAACAGGTAAGAAATGGGCCACTTTGGAAAGACGATCGACAACGACGAAGATAACATTATTCCCTCTCTTGGTCCTGGGAAAACCGGTAATGAAATCCATACCAATTTTATCCCATTTCCATTCAGGAATAGCTAAGGGTTGAAGGGTGCCAGCAGGCCGTTGATGCTCTGCTTTTACACGACGACAGACGTCGCAATTAGCAATATACTGAGCAATTTCTCTCTTCATCCTAGTCCACCAGAACCTCTGGCGTAGGTCCTGATACATCTTGGTACTACCGGGATGAATGGTGAGAGGGGATTCATGAGCCTCCTTAAGGATTAACTGCCGTAGATGCTGGTTCTTGGGGACCACTAGACGGTTCTCAAAGTACACAACACCATGATCATTTGTGGAGAAACAACTAACACCTCCGCTAGCAATGTTCTCCTTGATTTTAGATATTCCCTTATCTCGCTTTTGGGCAGCGATGATTTGATCCGTAAGGGTAGGTTTCGCTACCAAGGTGGAAAGAAATCCTTGAGGAACAATGTGAAGGTTAAGCTTCCGAAATTCCTCATGGAGAAACGGTTGACTTTGTTGTAACATCAGGTTGTTACAATAAGATTTACGACTTAGCGCATCAGCCATGACATTGGCTTTCCCTGGGGTGTAAGTTATTCCTAAGTCGAAATCTGTGATCAACTCGACCCAACGTCTTTGCCCGAGATTCAAATCTGGTTGGGTGAAGATGTACTTCAGACTTTGGTGATCAGTGAATATTTCACAACGATTACCAAGAAGGTAATGTCGCCAGGTTTTAAGTGCATAGACTACGGCTGCAAGCTCTAGATCATGAGTAGGATAATTCTCCTCATGTGGGTGCAATTGCCGTGAGGCGTAAGCAATTACGTGTCGATCTTGCATGAGAATGCAACCTAGTCCTTGTCGTGAGGCGTCGCAGTAGATAACAAAGTCCTTAGAGAAATCTGGCGGTACCAGTACGGGAGCAGAAGTCAGGCGTCTTTTCAGTTCCTGAAAGCTGTGCTCACATTGTGGAGTCCATTCGAACTTTTTATCTTTCTTGAGGAGTTCGGTTAGAGGTTTAGCAACTTTGGAGAAGTTCTCGACAAAGCGACGACAATAGCTCGCTAAGCCCAGAAAACTCCGAACTTGCTTGACCGATTCAGGTGGAGTCCAATTAAGGACGGCTTGAACTCGCTCAGGGTTAACAGCAATACCTTTACCAGATATTACATGACCCAGATAGGTCACTTCTGACAACCAAAATTCACATTTAGAAAACTTGGCATAAAGGCGATACTCTCGAAGTTTCTTCAACACTAGCCTTAGATGTTCGGCATGTTCTTCCTCGTTCTTGGAGTAGATGAGTATATCATCGAGGTAAACCATGACGAATTTATCCAAATACTCCATGAAGATTGAGTTCATTAACCGAGAAAAGGTGGCTGGAGCGTTGGTTAATCCGAAGGACATAACGGTGTACTCATATTGGCCATAACGAGTAACAAAAGCCGTTTTAGGGATGTCCCCGTTTCTGGTTTTGATTTGATGGTAGCCCAACCTCAAATCCATCTTGGAGAAGACTGAGGATCCAGCGAGCTGATCATACAGGTCGTTGATCCTGGGGAGCGGATATTTGTTCTTGATTGTGACCAAATTGACAGGTCGATAATCTACAACCATCCGGTCCGTACCATCCTTCTTCTTGACGAATAGGACGGGGCAAGCCCACGGAGATGAACTAGGTCGGATGAAACCCTTTTTCAAGGACTCATCGAGTTGTTTCTTAAGCTCGGCTAGTTCTAGTGGTGCCATCTTATAAGGTCTCCTAGCAATCGGAACGGTTCCTGGAATGAGGTCTATTACGAACTCAACATCCCTGTCAGGTGGAACACCTGGCAATTCCTCTGGGAAGACATCCAGAAAGTCACGGACTATCGGAACGTCCTCAAGGTCTGGCAAAGGGCTGGCGCTAAGAGAATATAACTGTCGCTTGGCTAATCGGGTCAAGACATTGACTATCTTCCCCGAAGGATGAGTGAGTTGAACAGTCCTAGAGAAGCAATCAATTTTGGCATGATGAGCTGACATCCAGTCCATACCCAAAATGATATTAATATCTGAAAATTTGAGAGCTATCAAAGATGCAAGGAAAACAAGTCTGTCGACTTGGATTTCATTTCCATAACTTACCCTGGAGGTCTGCCATCCAGAACCGGGAGTAGAAATTTCCATAGTGGATGGCATGTCACAGAATGCGGTGTTATGCAAACGAGCATAGTTCTCGGATATAAATGAATGAGAGGCTCCTGTATCGAAAAGAACAGATGCCGGGTGGCAATTAACAAGGAGCGTACCGAGAACGACGTTGGGATCCTCTTGAGCTTCTTCGGCAGAGATACAGTTGACATGGCCACGTGTAGCGGTGGCCGGCTTGGCGTGGAACACTTTCCCTGTCGGCTTGCCACGGCCAACAGCTTTAGCAGAATGGTTGGGGTTGGTCTGGGGACACTCACGCATATAGTGGCCAGATTCCCCACACTTGAAACAAGTCACGGAACTGGTGCGTGGAGGAGCACTGTTGGTTGGACCCCCATAGGGCTTGGCTGGTGCAGACTGTTGAACGGGGCGAGGCGCCTGGAAGGATGGCCTCGGTGTGAACCTAGGTGGCAGGGCAGTGTTGGGCACCCACATGCAGCGCTTCTGAGGACCAGCACCGGATGAGGAACCCATGTCACGGCCATGCTTGCGTGTTGCGTCATAATCAGTCTGACCAGTCTCAGCACTGATGGCCTTGTTAACAAGTTTCTGAAAAGATGTGCACTCATGCAGACGGAGGTCGCGGCGAAGCTCAGGACTAAGTCCCTTACGGAACCTTGCTTGCTTCTTGGCATCAGTAGAAACTTCCTCAGTTGCATATCGTGCGAGGTTACCGAATTCCCTGCTGTAAACATCCACGGAGAGTCGGCCCTGAGTGAAACTGCAAAATTCCTCACGTTTACGGTCCATGAGACCCTCCGGAATGTGATGTTCACGGAAAGCCTCGCTGAATTCAGCCCAAGTAGTGACATGGCCCGCTGGGCGCATAGCTCCATAATTCTCCCACCATAGACTGGCGGGGCCTTCAAGATGATATGCAGCAAAGGTGACCTTGTCAGCCTCAGCTACTAGCGCGGAACGCAGCTTGTGAGAGATACTGCGAAGCCAGTCATTAGCGTCGAGAGGCTCGACGGAGTGGTGGAACGTGGGTGGATGTAACTTGATGAAATCACTGAGTGACACCATGTTAGTCCTCTGATGGTGTGTTGTGTTCTGTTCAATACGCTCCAACAAACGGTTGGTCTCCCGCTTGTTTCTTTCAGCTTCCATCATAACCTCGGCTAGGGAAGGAGGATGAGGCAGATTTGCATTCCTGACTTCACTGCCTTCGGCCTGCTCTTGTGGAGCAGGGTTAGTGCGCGTGTTGACCATCCTAGGTAAACAAGACAATGATTTAGTGAGAATGATAAAATTCCGACATAGGATACAGAATGTAAGGAATAACTCGGAATGCAAGATGATCATCCGTATGACATGGTAGATACAGAAACTGCTTCTTTATTCCATCGTCATACACACCATACAGGGTTTAGTACAAGACCAAACAAGGTACTATTACGGTGAAAAGAGGATTACATCTCATCGGAGGCATTCCAAGCTCCTATACATTATTTTTCTACACCTCCGGAAGGTGATACAAACTAGGTCATATCCCACGAGTCACGCAGGACGATAGACGACACAGCTAACACGAACTAGTGATACTACCACTAACTCAGACCGATCCGTAGTAGTCCTCGTAGAAGTCACCTCCATAGCCTGGAAGCTCAACATGATCATCCGGAAACAGACGATCTCGCGGAGCTTGTGGACCATAGGGGCTAGGATGAGGTCTTGGACCAACAGACGGTGGCCTGCGGGGACCGCGAGGTGGGGTGATGCCTCCTACATCATGCCAACCCATCACGTCTGGCAGAGCAGATCTCACAGGATAGAGATTGCGCATATCCGAATATCCAGCTTGCACCGCCGGTGCAAACCGAGTCAATGTGGCCCAGTGGTCAGCACGGGTATTGAAGAGCTCTAACCTCAAGGCCCGATTTTCACGGTCCTTATCCTCGAGCATCTCGGCAGTAGTGCGAGTCCATGAATCCTCCTGAGTGGGGTCAGCATAGATAGCCTGGAGATACCCTTGTGCTCCCGGAAGTGATCCTGGCATATACCGGAAATCAGAGTCCCGAAATAGGCCAGACCTGACTCGCATGATGGTCATCATAGAGTAGGCGGCGTCCTGCACAGCCATCTCAATAGTAACCCCGAGTCCATAGGAGCAGTGAAGAGGCTCGGTGGACCCAGGATAAGATGGAAATATCCTGACAGTGCAGAGATACTGGCTTTGATTAAAGTCTCGGAATTGCTCTTCGACCATGTACTCAGGATACCAACGGTATCCAGCCTCAGTCATTACCCTGACCAACATGGCAGTATGGCCGGGTACATCTAGGCATCGAGTCAGGCGAACCACTTGATTGAGGTCGCGAGTGGCCATCTGAAAGCACAATCATAATGCAAATGCATTAGAATTTCTAGCAAAATTTCAGCAGCATAACAGCTGTAAATGCTCAAGAAGGATTTGAGACATTTGACAAAGGATTTCATACACACTCAACATCATCATATCAAGGTTCTGAGTCCATCCTAACAACATAATGTGGTAGTAGAACTGAACTAGGCTTGTATCCATCAAACCTATAAGGTACTACTAATTAGTAACACGTGAACCTGACAGAGAGAATAGATCCTAATTCCTTAACCCCCGGTGGAAGAATAGACTGACTCAGATCAGAATGTCATAAGATAAAGGAGTAAAAAGAGCCTTACGTTCCACCCACAAACAATTCCCCTACATATAACTAAAGAATTTCTAGACTCAACATCGACCAGTTTGGCTTGGAGAACCTACAGGCAGTCCGGCTCTGATGCCAACGCTGTCAGGACCCCGACTCGATGTCACATCGATCTAGCTTGTAACACCTCATATCACTTTGCGGCCTCACGCACGGTATCCCCATGGGTGTCGCCTTCCCTTTGCCCGGGACCGTTTGCGCCTTTTGGCTCACGTATATGATAGTGTCGCTAGCATCCATATGATAAAGAGCCTGGGTGACATGACTAGTCGTAAACCCAAAGTGGCACAGGCTTACAGGGACAGGCATCCATGACCCAGCAACGAACGTGTCGGTCATCAGCAAGTGGGTCCGGGCTGTAGCACTGGGCTAGCAGGACTCCGGTAAACCGGGCTGTAGCGGGCTAACAGGACTCCGGTACTCAATGTGTGACATTTCCCTGAAGGGACAGACACAGGAACGAAGAAGGACACATGCCGGCCAGCCTAAGTGTTCCAGAGCAGTAGCAAGCTACCATGGCTCAGTGGTAACACTAGGAGACATTTCCCGGTAAGAGAGGCTACTAAGGATAAACAACTAGATAGTCAGATCCCACACATACCAAGCATTTCAATCATACACACAATATGCTCGATATGTGCAAACACAACAAGGCATCACAACATGACTCTATGACACAAGTACTTTATTTAAGGCTCAGAGAGCCATACATAACATACACAAAGGTACGGGTCACACGACCCAGCATTCAAGTCATACAGTCATACAAACCAGCAGCGGAAGTAACTTGTCTGAGTACAGACAACTAGTAAAATAAAAGAGGCTTGGAAAGCCTAGCTATACTACGTGGTCCTTCACAAGCTCAGGATCACCACCTGGGCTTTAGCCTACTCATTGATGTCAACGTCTACGTAGAACCCATCAGAAGGGGTTGCAGCGTCTTCTATAAAAATGTAAATTATAGCAACATGAGTACAAAGGTACTCAGCAAGACTTACATCAGATCCTACATACATGCATATTATCAAGAAGGGTTGGTGGAGTTATTGCAGCAAGCCAGCTTTGACTCTTGGCTAGGCTAACCTACGAGACTCCAACTTGAAATGGTTTTGCGCACACGAGTCCACTACTCACCACTTCAATACACTACCGAGGATCCACCTCCGTCTTCCTGCGGAAGAGCCATCCTCGGCACTCACACTTATCTTGAGGCTTTTAGTAGTTTCCGTTTTCTTGTCTATGAACTGTATAGGCAACCAAGTAGTCCTTTACCGCGGACGCGGCTATTCGAATAGATCATGATAACCCTGCAGGGGTGTACTTCTTCATACATGTTTCCACCACTTAGCGTCTGCACACGACATGTGCTCGGCAGACTTCAAGCGAAAGCCGACGTGGGTGTAGACCACGACCTACCTAAACACCTAAGCCTCTAGTCCAGGTTTATCGCCTATCCAGGTTCCATCCGCAGGGAGTCCGGCCGAGGTTTCCCATACGGCCCCGAACGATGTGAACAGGGTTCCCGAGATACCTAACGGGTATTCGGTACACCCGGCCACGTACCTACCGCATCATAGCCCACCCCTACGGTCAGCGCTGTCCACGGCCTCCAGTAGGCTACAAACACCAGAAACTACTTGCAACTCCTGGACAAAGAGCTAGGGTGAATAAGAAGTCGAGCGGGGTCATATTTCAGGGCCCAATGCATGGTAGTAGCTATATCTTAAATCACACATACAGATCTCAGTGCTTAAGGTCGGCTTCAATGAAACAACCCACCATGTACTCCTACATGGCCTCTCATCGATACCTTTACCAAATCGTGTTCACCACACCACTCTCATTACCGACATAATCATTTCACTCTAGCTCATCACCCAGATGAACCAGACCTAACACAACTCTAAGCATAGCAGGCATAGCAAGGTAGGAACAACACATACATATGGCTCAATCAACTCCTACACATGCTAGTGGGTATCATCTAGTTACTGTGGCAATGACAGGTCATGCAGAGGAAATGGGTTCAACTACCATAGCACACAGCAGTTTGAAACGCGTTGTCTTAATGCAGTAAAAGAGAGCAGGAGCGAGAACATGGGATTGTATCGATATGATCAAATGGTTGGTTGCTTGCCTGATGGTTCGATGCACTGATACGGTTCTTCGTTAGGGTAATCACGGTACTCCTCGGAGGCAGAACCTGCCGCAAAGAACACCGATACACAACCATCACCAAACAATGTGCAACAATATGATGCATGCATGAAACATAGCAATATGAGTGTGTTGGGCTAATGCAACTAAAGACCACAAGGGTTTGAACCAATTTGAATCAAAGATTCAAATTTCAAACTCAAACATGGCCCTTTAAAGTGTTTTTCCTTGTTCTGTATTAAACATCAGGTTAACTTGTTTAATCATGCATGAAAATAGTACAGCTGGATAGATTGGATTTTTCTGATCATTTTTCATATATAATTTGTCTGATTTGGAGTTACAGAATAAAAGTTATGAATTTTTGAAGTTTAAACTATATTGTGGAATTTCCTATATTAGATTAATTCCAGAAAATCAATTATTGCGTCAGCCTGACGTCAGTGTGACGTCAGCAGGTCAACGGAACACGTCCGGGTCAAACCTGATAGTGGGTCCCGCGTGTCAGGGTGATTAATTTAATTAAAGTTTAAATAAAACTAAACCTGTTTAAATAACAGGGCTGGGCCCCACCTGTCATTGACTCAGGGGAGTCAACCAGGGCCCACCCGTGGTCAAACCTGGGTCGGCTGCACCGGCGTTTAGTCGCCAGCGAGCCCGACGCGGCGGCGGAAGTGGTTTTGGCTGTTTCGGCCACCAAATGGGTCGCGGAGACCACCGGAGTGGAGCTGAGGACGAGCCGCAGCTCTTGGTGGAGTCCGTTGGGGTCGGCGTGGCCGGAGTTGGCGTCGGCGACGACTTTGGCGGCCACCGGGGTTCGGCTGAAGACGAACTTGACGCTAGAGGGGTCGGTGAGGCGCGGGGAGTAGCTAGCTAGGTGCTAAGTGACACGGTGAGCATGATGGACACCGTGGAGTGGTCGGAGGGTGACCGGGAGCACGTCGGCGACGAGCTCCACGGCGGTGGGTGCGGTTGAGCTCCGGGAGGTTGCTACACAGCTCGGGAGCAGGAAAAGGAGGGGGGAAGATGGCTGGGCTCACAGTGAGTGCGACGAAGCCCTTGGTGCGGCCGGGATGGACCGGAGCGACGACGGCGTTGAAGGGGATCTCCGGCGACGGCGGTTCGGGCGAGGTCGTTGCGGTGGACTCGGGCGTTGCGAGCGCTCAGGGCTCGGCTTGCTCGATGGAGTGGACAGTGGCGGAGCTCCTGGACACGATGAGAGGACGCACGGGCGGCGGGGAGCACGGCTACGATGAAGGCACGGCGATGGTGGCGTCGGTCATGGCAGCGGAGCACGAGGGGGAGGAGCTGGAGAGGAGAGGGGGTGTCTGGGGGGTTTGGGGGAGCGAGGGAGGCCGATCCACGACGTCATCGGGCGAGGGGAGCGGCGAGGCGGCGAGCAGGTGCGTGGCGCATGCTGCGGTCGCCGTCGGGCACCTGCCTGCCTGCCTGGCCGGCAAGCAGCTCGCTGGAGCGGCGCTGGGCTGGGCCGGCAGGTGGGCCGAGAGCAGGCGTCAGGTAAGTTTTTCCATTTTCTTTCTGTTTTCTGTTTTTTTAATACTTCTGCAACTTTGTTGAATTAAATAAAATACTTAGGCCACTCCTAAAATCACCAAACTACTCCTGGTCCATAGTTGGATTATTTCCAACATGAAACATTTTAGTTTGGAGATATTTGAGCATTTAAATATTTTATATAATTTTAAATGCCCAAATTCAAATATTTATGATTTAATTCAAAAACCCTAAGATGGCCTAGGAAAATGTGCATCACTTTTGGCAGAGGTTCTGAACCAAGACAAAAATGATGGGCATTTTAGAAGGGCATTTCAGGTTCATTGAAAAAGTTTTTAGTAAACCCTAATTGGTTTCAGAGGGGACTGGGGGTTCTGTCATCCCCATTTCAGGTTTCTGATGAAAGAATAAACATGATGCAACACTCTAATGCATAGCTAACTAGGGTGTGACAGGAGACTTTTTCTCGCCCATCCGTTTCGTATTCCCGTAGTTAAGTATTCAGTCTAGCGATTTCATCGCAGGAGCTGTGCCAGGCTGTAAAGGAGATAAATAGCCCCCCTCCACAACCCAGGAGGATCCGGACATATCTGTGGAGCTGATCGATGGGGTATTTTACCAATCGAGTAATGACAACGCTTTGGTGGCCATTACAGCAGATTACCCCGGGCTACTTCCAGCCTCACAGGTGACTGAGACCGAAGTCCTAGCACTTTGAAAAGGGATCCGTCCTTGCATGTTTTTGATTGCCATATAACAGCCATGTTTTGCAGGGGAGGTCCTCGAGGCGGAAGGCCGAGCCTGCGGCGACTAGCCAACAAGGGGCCGCGAGGCCAGGCAGGCTGAAAAGACCCGCAGTCCGGATTGAGACACCGGCGCAGCGGTACGGCGCGCCGTCCTTATTGCAAGACATTATTCTCAGAGGCATATTAACGCCCATGCCTTCTTTTCAGGAAAAAGAGCACTCGCCGGACTATACCTGTAGAGGCTACTAATCGCGCCTCCACCAGCCAGGCTCCAAGGCCGGATTCGGAGGCGGGAATGAGGCGTGCGCAGGGGGCTCCTCCGACAAAGGATGCGGACAAACTGTCCGCCACCAATTCCGAGGTGGAAAGTGCCATGAACCACAAGCGTCGCCGGACTGTTCTTTGTGATGCTTGTTTCTCCCAAGAGGCATTGGATGCCTTCAACTCGGGAGATGCGTACCTCCGTGCCGCTCAAAATGGTCTTGCCAGAGCCACAGAGCAATATGTAAAAGACATACGGGTGAGAAAATTTGGTGATTATATATATCAGTAGCCCCTGAGACTTGAAACAGTTAGAATAACTGATTCAAGGATCACTTGTTATGCAGGTTCTTACCGAAAAAAATACTCAACTATCCCAAGAGCTGGAAGAGTGCAGAGCCCAACTTCAGGCCACACTGGCCGTGGCGGGGGAGCCCAAAGAAACCCCCTCTGGTAATATATCCTTCGAACGATAAGTGACATATAGGATGCGGCGTATATGTAGATCAGACGATAAAATTGTAGATGACGCTGGAGTAAATCTGGATAAGCAACAGCTCCTACGCCAGCTGAAGGCCGGTGAGAGCGTGCTTACGAGGGTGAGGCAGGAGAAGAATGATCTCCTATATGCCAACACCAAGCTGGGCGTGGAACTAAAAGATGTTCGTGCCCAACTGTCGGACTCTGTTAAGGAGAATCGGCGGCTTCGACGCGGCCTATTTAGTAAGTGCTTGAACGAACTTTGAAAAAGAGTTCGGCGAGGAAGCTGGTTGACAGAGTTATGTCTGTAGGTATGCTAACAGGTCATCCTACCGAGGAAATGCCCGGTTCAACGGGTGATCTTCTTCCCGAGCTCTCACAGCTGCACGAACGAGTTCGGCAGGTGATGCAAGGCATCGCCTAGGCCTTGTGGCCATCCGTCTCCATACCCGAAAGCCTTGGAGAGCTTGCAGAAAAGCTGAAGGGAGCGCGGCGGCGCTTCCGATTATGGAAGATATCGGCCTGCCGTGAGGGCGCCAGTGAAGCCTGGGCAATGGTACGTGAAGACACGGTACACGAAGGTTGACCCGAACCACATGGCCGAAGTCGGACCTGTGGGGCCCGATGGGAAGGAGATCCCTGTGAGCTTAGTGTACGACCAAGTAGAATTGGCCGCAAAGTATTCCCAACAGGACTGTAGACTACACAGCCTATTGGATGGTATTGAAGAGGAATTCAACCAGTCAAATTGACTATGTAACTTAAAGTGACATGTATAATGCCTTCTAGCCGGATTGTAGATCGTCTGTCGTGGCGGACCTTTTCGCTTCAACCTCGGGACCCGACAGTCCGGAGTGTATCCGAATACCCTCTCGGTTATGTACGAACCGGGGCATGCGTGGAGACCAGGTGTAGGGGTCATTAGTGCTTTATCAGACAAGTGCCCAACTAGTTATGTTATATTACATGGGTAGTAAGAAACATTTTCTAGGGAGAATAGTTCCGTTAAGGGTTCCTTTCCCTGGGAAGCATGCCCTAAAGTGCATGTCCGGACTGCGATAAGAAGCGTACAAAAAGCATCTGGGTGCAAATATGGATAATAAATAAAAGTCATATTTTATTCACCGACCGAATATTCCCTTAAGAACGCTAGCTTTCGGCTTCACCCAGTCTGAGGTACACATCCGGCTGACCCGGTGGTAACGATCGCAGAGGTGCTCCCCTTATGCCCTAGCCGAATTAACGGGAACATAGGGCATAAATACAAGAGCCAGGCAACGCAGCTTTGCCAAAACTTAAGTCATATCGATGCATATAATGGTGAAAAAAGGTACATGCGGAAGTATAACACATGTGTTGGGCGTGAGGCCCAGGTAAATAATTTAAGCTTCTGTGAAAGAAGCCCCCCGGTATGGAGAGTGCGGCTAGCGCATCTGTAATGTACAAGTGAGGCACAAGGTGACCCTTGAAGGCCTAGAGAAATAATAAGAAAAAGAAAGAAAGGGAAACAAGACAGATGATGCATATGCAGAAAATGGACAAAGGGAGGGGACTAACATAGACTCCGGTGCTAGGCATAGAATCTTCGAAGCCTGGCTGCGTTCCATGGGTTCGGCTGGAGTCGACTAGTCGATGCATCCCGCAGTCGGTACGCTGCACCGGTCAGAACTTGGTCGATAATGAAGGGACCTTCCCATTTGGGCTCGAGCTTGTTCTTTTTCTTATCCGGCAGTCGTAGAACTAGTTCGCCAACGTTATAAGTTTTGGCCCATACTTCTCTGCTTTGGTATCTGCGAGCCTGTTGCTGGTAAAATGCGGAACGGGCTTTGGCTATGTCGCGCTCTTCCTCCAAGGTGTCCAGACTGTCCTGCCGATCGAGCTCGGCTTCTCTTTCTTCGTACATGCGCACTCGAGGTGAGTCATGAATTATGTCACAGGGCAAGACTGCCTCTGCGCCGTACACCATAAAAACGATGTATATCCGGTACTACAATTCGGCGTGGTCCGCAGCCCCCAGAGTACGGAGTCGAGGTCCTCTACCCAGTGCGTGTCAGACTCCATTAAGGAATGCACTAATCTGGGTTTAATGCCGCTCCTTATAAGACCGTTTGCTCGTTCGACTTGATGGTTGGTTTGTGGGTGATAGACTGAAGCATAATCGAGCTTGATGCCCATTTTGCTGCACCAGAGTTTTACCTCGTTGGCCGTGAAGTTCGTGCCGTTATCAGTGATGATGCCGTGGGGGACGCCGTAACGGTGTACAACCCCGAATATGAAATCTATCACCGGTCCGGATTCGGCTGTTTTAACCGGTTTAGCCTCTATCCATTTGGTGAATTTATCCACCATGACCAATAAGTATTTTTTCTTGTGGGTTCCCCCTTTAAGGGGTCCAACCATGTCAAGCCCCCAGACCGCGAAGGTCCATGTAATGGGGATTGTTTGGAGGGCGGTGGGTGGCATGTGGCTTTGATTTGCAAAGAGCTGGCAACCGGCGCAACGTTGGACCAAGTCCTGTGCATCTGCCGGGGCCGTTGGCCAGTAGAATCCTGTACGAAAGGCCTTGCTTACAAGATCCCGGGCTGCGGCGTGATGACTGCCGAGTCCGGCGTGAATTTCTGCCAAAAGGTTCCGCCCTTCCTCTTCGGAGATGCACCTTTGAAGGACTCCGGTAGTGCTTTTCTTGTACAATTCTCCCTCATGGACCCTGTAGGCCTTGGATCGCTGCACTATGCAGCGTGCCTCATTTTGGTCTTCGTGAAGTTCCTGTCTAGTTAGGTAGGCCAGGAATGGTTCTGTCCACGGTGCAATAATGGCCATTATTTCGTGGACTGAATGTGTTATTTCGGTGGCGGAGCCTCCGATTGTGTCAGAGAGTTCGGTATCGGGTATTTTGGCCGGGTCCGGACTGTTGTTACCGGTGTCCTCTTCCCATGCAATGGATGGCTTGAAGAGCCTTCCGATGCGGGTGAGGATATCCGCCGCCTGATTGTTTTCCTGAGCCACATGGTGGAATTCGAGCCCCTCGAACCGAGCTGACATTTTTAGGATAGCATTGTGATAAGCTGCCATTTTCGGATCCTTGGCATCAAAGTCTCCATTTATTTGGGATATTGCAAGGTTCGAATCCCCAGGCACCTCTAGGCGTTGAATGCCCATGGATACTGCCATCCGGAGACCATGTAGAAGGGCCTCATATTCAGCTGCATTGTTGGAGTCCGTATACATTATCTATAGAACGTATTGAACTGTATATCCTGTTGGGGACGTTAAAACGACGCCAGCCCCCAGACCAGTCAACATTTTGGAGCCGTCAAAGTGCATGATCCAGTTTGAATATGTGCCATACTCCTTAGGGAGTTCTGCTTCCGTCCACTCGGCGACGGAGTCAGCCAAAACTTGCGACTTAATAGCTCGCCATGGCTTGTAAGTTATGTCAAACGGGAGGAGCTCAATGGACCATTTGGCAATCAGGCCCGTCGCGTCACGGTTGTTTATAATATCGTTAAGTGGTACTTCCGAGGGTACCATTATCGAACACTCTTGAAAGTAGTGTCGCAGCTTCCGGGATGCCATAAATACTGGGTATGCTATCTTTTGATAATGCGGGTACCATGATTTGCATGGAGTAAGGATAGTGGACACATAGTAAACTGGCTTTTAAAGGGGGAATTTGTGTCCGTCCACTTCTTGCTCGACGACGAGAACTGCGCTTACTTCTTGATGAGTTGCCGCAATGTATAATAACATTGGTTCACCAATGTTTGGCGCGGCCAGGACTGGGTTTGTTGCCAATATGGCTTTTTATTTCGTTGAGTCCGGCCGTGGCGGCATCCGTCCACTCGAAGTGTTCGGTGTGCCGAGGAGGCGATAAAGGGGTAATGCCTTTTCTCCCAAGCAGGAGATAAAGCGGCTTAGAGCAGCCACGCATTTGGTCAATTTTTGTATTTGTTTGAGGTCTGTTAGGGGAGCCAACTGTGACAACGCTCGGATTTTGGCCGGATTAGCTTCAATACCTCTACTGGAGACAATGAATCCCAGGAGTTTTCCAGCTGGTACACCGAAAACGCATTTTTCCGGATTGAGCTTGATGTCATTTGTTCGGAGGTTACCGAATGTGAGCCTCAAGTCGTCTACTAGAGATTCGACATGCTTGGTTTTGACGACCACGTCATCTATGTATGCCTCCACTGTTTTGCCGATCTGGTTTGCCAGACATGTCTGAATCATGCGCTGATATGTTGCGCCGGCGTTTTTGAGCCCGAAGGGCATTGTGTTGAAGCAGAATGGGCCGTATGGTGTGATGAATGCCGTTGCGGCTTGGTCTGGCTCTGCCATTGTAATTTGATGGTAGCCGGAGTATGCGTCAAGGAAACACAATGAATCGTGTCCTGCGGTAGCATCGATGATTTGATCGATGCGGGGGAGGGGGAAGGGATCCTTTGGGCAGGCCTTGTTAAGGTCCTTAAAATCGACGCACAAGCGCCAGGATTTGTCCTTCTTTGGTACCATCACCAGGTTTGCTAGCCAGTCCGGATGTTTTATGTCTCTGATGAATCCGGCCTCCAATAGCTTGGCTAGTTCCTCTCCCATGGCTTGTCTCTTAGGTTCGGAGAAACGCCGAAGAGCCTGCTTGCCTGGCTTGAATCCTTTTAGGGTATTTAGGCTATGCTCGGCCAGCCTGCATGGGATTCCTAGCATGTCTGAAGGGTGCCAGGCAAAAATGTCCTAGTTCTCGCGTAGGAACTCTCGTAGTGCGGCTTCGACATCAGGGTTTAATTGTGCCCCTATGGAAGCTGTTTTTGTAGGGTCCGTTGGATGGACTTGGAATTTGACTATTTCGTCTGCCGGTTTAAAGGAGGTGGACTTGGATCTTTTATCGAGTATCACGTCGTCCCTGTTCACCGTGGAGCGCAGGGCAGTTAGTTCCTCGGCTGCTAGGGCTTCGGACAGTGCCTCGAGGGCCAGTGCGGCTGTCTTATTTTCGGCGCGGAGTGCTATGTCCGGATCACTAGCAAGAGTGATGATTCCGTTGGGCTCGGGCATTTTGAGCTTCATGTACCCGTAATGGGGTATGGCTTGGAAGATTGTGAACGCCTCCGCCCTAACAGAGCATGGTATCCGCTGCTGAACGGGGCCACTTGGAATGTAATTTCTTCGGATCTGTAATTATCCAGCGTGCCGAATACCACATCTAGTGCGATTTTCCTAGCACAGCGTGCTTCCCGACTGGGGATGATTCCTCTAAAGGTTGTGCTACTTTGCTCAATGCGACTCCAGTCTATTTCCATCTTTTGAAGAGTTTCCTCATAGATGAGGTTTAATCCGCTGCCGCCATCCATGAGTACCTTGGTGAGTCGAAAGCCGTCCACGATTGGACTGAGGACCAGTGTGGCTGGTGCTCGGGCTGTTCAGAATTTAGGTTTGTCACTGGCATTGAAGGTAATAGCTGTGTCACTCCAAGGATTTATTTCTGCTATGTGGCAGATTTCGTCCATGCTGCGGAGTGTTCGCTTGCATCTATTATTTGACGCGAAGGTCTCAAAGACCGTTAACACCGTATTGTTGTCCACGGGATGGTGCTCTGTGGTATTTGGGAGAAGTAGATCCTCACCACTTTTGGCCACCTGCCGGAGTATACAACATTCTCTAAGGCTGTGCGTTGGTATTGCATCCGCTGTACTATGAATTTTGCAGGGTCCGCTGAGCCATCCCTCCAGTACGGTTCCTTGCCCTGTAGGGAGCTTTTGCTTTTTGGTAGTTAACCCAGGTGTATTGTGATAATGCACCCTTTTATTTTGGACTGGATTTGTATTCAGGGCCGGATTATCCCAAAATTTTATTTTGGTTTTCCAGGCGCTTTCCATCGCAAAGTACTTTTGTACTATGGACACCAAGTCGGCAAAGCGTGTAATTTCGCGGCGACTTATGGCGTTGAGGATTCCCTTGTCCGTGCAATTATTGCAGAAGAATGAAATTGCGTCTTCCTCGCGGCAGTCCTTTGTCCTGTTCATGACCAGGAGGAATCTGGCCCAGTAATGGTGTACTTTTTCTTCGGGCTCTTGCCTAATTTGGCATAGATCGCTTATGTTTGGGTGGGTGGGTGGAATTGAACCCGAATCCTCACCCAATCTGAGACTCAGGGGCCAAGGAGTTTCCGAACTCGGAGGTTTGGATTCTTGGAGGTTTTCCAATAAATCAAGCCCGCTGCCTGACTCTAGGTTTAGGTCTTGAGTGACGTCCTCCCCTCCGCGAGTATCCGGCTTGGAGGGATCGGGAATCTGGACATAGCTAGTCCATAAGATAGATAAAGGGTTGCCGCATTGTTCCTCCACCACTGCAACGTGATGGGTGACCTGGGGAGAGTTGACCTCTCTCAGATCGGGTTTAGGCCCAATCTGATCGTAGTCTGTAGCGACTCCCAGGGCGGTGATGCGATCCAAGAGCTCGTTCAGGGAAGAGAGCTCCATTGGATCTAACTGGTCGGCGAGTTCCGAGTTGACGTGAAGATTGCTTTTGATGACCCGAGAAGTCATCGTCGGCGCGGCGGCCGAGCAGGCGGTCTTAAGAAAACCACCTAGCCGGAGAGTTTGGCCGATAGCCAAAGCTCCCTCAGCAACAGTGCCGTCTTTAAAGACGGGATGAGGCGTCCTTCCTGATGGCGACGGCACAACGGAACTCTCAATGAAAGAACCAATGTCGGTGTCAAAACCGGCGGATCTCGGGTAGGGGGTCCCGAACTGTGTGTCTAGGCCGGATGGTAACAGGAGGCAGGGGACACAATGTTTTACCCAAGTTCAGGCCCTCTGAATGGAGGTAAAACCCTACGTCCTGCTTGATTGATATTGATGATATGGGTAGTACAAGAGTAGATCTACCACGAGATCAGAGAGGCTAAACCCTAGAAGCTAGCCTATTGTATGATTGTATGTTGTGGTTGTTCTACGGACTAAAACCCTTCGGTTTACATAGACACAGGAGAGGGTTAGGGTTACACAAGGTCGGTTACAAAGGAAGAGGTATCCATATCCGTATTGCGTAGCTTGCCTTCCACGCCAAGTAGAGTCCCATCTGGACACGAGACGAAGTCTTCAATTTTGTATCTTCATAGTCTAACAGTTCGGCCGAAGGATATAATCCGGCTGTCCGGAGACCCCCTAATCCAGGACTCCCTCACACCCCCTGGCATATGTTGCTAGATATCCCCGACAAGTAGTGATGTACCGGGCCCTCGGCTGTTCAAAAAGTAATGGTAGGTGGTTGTACGAGTGATAGTTACCATGATCTCATCCTCTATATCACTAAGCTCCCTAATTTTAGAGGGCTGAAAACCAATTAAGGCTATGGATTTCTTCGCCTCCCGCTGGGTGGGTCCCTCTGGTAAAGGGACTCGGTGGCGTGGGCCTTGGTGGTCGTTGGTGGAAACGACTACATAAGCACGGTCTCCTCCAACCTTCTGTAACACCCATGTGTAATGATCTATAGTAACCTCTCTGATTAAGCTAAGTCATTTTGCTAAACAGTGCTTGGTCACCTTTGATCCAAATCTCATTTCAAATTTCACTTTGAATTCAAAATCAAATTATAAGTGAAATCAAGAAATTCGAAAATAATAAAACTAAAAAGTTCATGTGATGGCAATTAATCCATAGTTATTTATGGTCGAGAAAAACTAGGTCACTTGTCTACTTAATCAAAAGTTATCACCTAAAAAACTGGCTAAAACAGCCACTTTAATACATTTGCTTTTATTCAAAATCAAATGTTTTCAAATATTACTCCAACCATTTTATAGCAGTGCCAAATATTGCATGGTATTTATGGAGCCAACTCCCATATTTTTACAAAGCCAAATAGTGGCTAAAGAAAATACAAAACAGAAAATATAAAAAGAAAAAGGAAAGAAAGATAAAATAAAAAATAAAAAGGGGGAAATCACCATGTGCCACTGGGCCGCAGCGCATGGCCCAGGTGGCCTAGCCTCCCCCTTGTCATCTACCTAGCTACAGGGTCAGGGGGTCCGTGGCTAGCATTCGTGCTGCCACGGCCTCAACTGTCGTCGTGGTGGCCATCTGCTACCCCCCCGTCGGCTAAAAGGTTGCCCCACGCCCCTGGAACCCTAGCTACCCCCTCCCCCCTAGATCCACTTCCCCCTTGCCTCTCTCCATCCTCCGCTCGATCTCGAACCCCATCGTCGCCATGGCTTGCCACGGCCGCGCCCACTGACCTCACCGCGCCATGCCACCGTGTCCATCCGCTTCACCGTCGACCGCACTGTCGCCCGGTGCCATCCATTGGAGCCGGGAGCCACCGCAATGACCTCTGCGTCCTCGTCTTCCTCCTTTACCCTGCTAGACTCCGTCGTCAATTCCGGCTCCAGTAGGCCTCCTCGAGCCCACTGCCCTCCATGACCATATCCTCGTGAGCAAATGCTTCCCCCTCGAACCCTTCCCCTTCATTGTCCATGTCGTAGCCATAGTTGCCGCCAAGGCCGTACCCGCTGCCGCGGTTGACCTCGCTGGCGTGCTCCCGTTGCCGCAGCCCGTGCCCGAGCTCGCCGTCTCGCTCCTGGGGTTCCCAGGAGCACAACGCACACACTCATGCTCTCTCTCGTGCTCCCTAGCCTCGGTTTCGGCCTCGCCCGACTCCTGTCACCGCTGCACCTCGTCGCCGGCGATGTTTTCGGCCTCCCCGAGTCCAAACACCACCACCATATGGTCCGGCTGGTTCTCTACGTTCGAACGCATCGTCACACGCGTCGAAAGGCCCTATGTAGCCGAAACCTGAGCACCTCCAGTGCGCACCACCGTCAATTTGGTTGCCGACAGCTAAACAACGGCGCGTCACCGCCGCGTAGACTGCCACTAGGCAACCGTGGGTCGCTGGCAGCTAGACCCATGGGCCAGTTGACTAGTCAATAGGTCAACACTAACCTGCTGACTCGGCCCTCCCTGGCCCATTGTCATTCTCTGCTGACAGGGGAGTTGACCCAGTCAACAGGCCCCTCCTAAAGCTTCCAAGGTCTCTCTTGTTCATAAAAAATCGTCAAAAAGTTCCGTAGCGTTTGGACTCCATTTGGTACTAATTTCCTGGAAAACCAAAAATAAGTACAAAACTGCAACTCACACTAGGCACTGGGTTAATAGGTTAGTCCCTGAAAATGATATAAAATAGCGTATAATTGCATATAAAACATCCAAGATGGACACTATAATTGCGTGGAACAATCATAAAAAATTATAAATACATTGGAGACGTATCAGTTGTCTCGCTGGACGCGAACTTGGCGGAGAAGGAAGCGCTGCTTGAGTCCTACCGCTCCATCCACGAGATACGCCTCGCTCATTGGCGGTACCACCAATGGGTGACGGAGGTGGTGGCTGCCTACAAGGAGTGCGACGAGGTGGGTGACGTTGTGTTCGGTGAGACTGACGAGGAGGAGGAGGACACCGTCGAGGCCACGCCCCACCACCACGATAAAGAAGCAGGGACGTCCACCAACATCGCTGACAACGAGGAAGAGTAGTGCACGGTAGGTGGCCGCCGCTCGGGTCCCAATAAGGCCACTGCTCTTCCCCTTCGAGAGAAGCCACAGTAGGTGGCCTCAACATCGTCGGTAGATTAGCCGCTTGGCAGTGACGTGGAGGCGAACAGCTTTGCTTCTCGGGGCTTCACGTGACTTGAATTTGCGTTCGTATTTGCCCAAAGAGGAAGGGATGATGCAGCACAGC
This sequence comes from Triticum aestivum, assembly GCF_018294505.1. NCBI lineage: Eukaryota > Viridiplantae > Streptophyta > Magnoliopsida > Poales > Poaceae > Triticum > Triticum aestivum. Next base: position 59,881,251 of record NC_057809.1, on the reverse strand, counting down.
TACGCAAGTATTTCCCTCAGTTATGAAACCAAGGTTATGAATCCAGTAGGAGAACCAAGCAACACTATGTAAACTATACCTGCACACAAAGAACAAATACTTGCAACCCAATGTATAAGAGGGGTTGTCAATCCCTCCATGGTAAAATTGAATGAGATTGGATGAATAGATCTAGTGAAAACACAAAATAAGGTAAGCAAACAAAAAGTGTGGCAAGGTAGTTTTCGTTTTTTGGAATAATAGATCTGAAAACAATATGAAAAAGATAGACCCGGGGGGCATAGATTTCACTAGTGTCTTCTCTCGAGGAAATAGCATATGGTGGGTAAATGCTACCTCTTGAGCATGCGTTGGTTTTCCCTTCAAGAGGAAAGGGTGATGCAGCAAAGTAGTGTAAGTATTTCCCTCGGTTTTGTAGAACCAAGGTATCAATCCAGTCGGAGACAACGCACAAGTCACCTAGTACCTACACAAACAATCAAGAACCTTGCAACCAACGCGATAAAGGGGTTCTCAATCCCTTTACGGCCACTCGCAAATGTGAGATCTAATAAAGATAGTAAAGTAAATATTTTTGGTATTTTTGTTGTATAGATTGGAAAGTAAAGGTTGCAAAATAGTAAACGAGATGCGATGAAAATAAAAGAGATGCAATATAATAAGAAAGAGACCTAGGGGCCATAGGTTTCACTAGTGGCTTCTCTCAATATAGCATGTATTACAGTGGGTCAACAAATTACTGCCGAGCAATTTATAGAAGAGCGCATAGTTATGAAAGTAGGCATCACATCCGTGTCTAGTAGACTGAAATGATTCTGCATCTACAACTATTACTCCACACATCGACCGCTATCCAGCATGCATCTAGAGTATTAGTAAGTTCATAAGAACAGAGTAACGCATTAGGCAAGATGACATGATGTAGAGGGATAAACTCAAGCAATATGATATAAACCCCATCTTCTTATCCTCGATGGCAACAATACAATGCGTGCCTTGCTGCCTGTACTATCACTTGGAAAGGACACCGCAAGATTGAACCCAAAGCTAAGCACTTCCCCCATTGCAAGAAAGATCAATCTAGTAGGCCAAACTAAACCGAGAATTTGAAGAGACCTTTAAAGATATCAAATCATGCATATAAGAATTCAGAGAAGAACCAAATAATATCCATAGATAATCAAGTTCATAAATCCACAATTCATCGAATCTCACCAAACACACCGCAAAAGAGTACTACATCGAATAGATCTCCAAGAACATCGAGGAGAACTTTGTATTGAGAATCAAAGAGAGAGAAGAAGCCATCTAGCTAATAGCTATGGACCCGAAGGTCTGTGGTAAAATACTCACAATTTATCGGAGAGGCTATGGTGTTGATATAGAAGCCCTCCGTGATCGTTTCCCCCTCCGGCAGATCGTTAGAAAAGGTCCCGAGATGGGATATCCTGGGTACATAAGGTTGAGGCGGTGGAAAAGTGGTTTCGTGGCTCCCCCTGATGTTTTTAGGGTATAAGAGTATATATATAGGCGGAAGAAGTACGTCGGTGGAGCTATGAGGTGCCCACGAGGGTGGTGGCGCGCCTACCCCTGCCTCGTGGCCGCTTCGTGGCATTCCAGACTTCAACTCCAAGTTTTCTGGATTGCTGTCGGTCCAAGAAAGATCCGGTCCAAGAAAGATCACCGTGAAGGTTTCATTTCGCTTGGATTCCGTTTGATATTCCTTTTCTGCGAAAGACTAAAATAGGCAAAAAAAATTAGAAACTGGCACTGGGCCTCCGGTTAATAGGTTATTCCCAAAAATAATATAAAAGAGCATAATAAAACCCATTAAACATCCAAAACAGATAATATAATAGCATGGAACAATCAAAATATAGATACATTGGAGACGTATCAAGCATCCCCAAGCTTAATTCCTGCTCGTCATCGAGTGAGTAAATGATAAAAACATAATTTTTGATGTGGAATGCTACCCAACATGATTACCAATGTAATTTTCTTTATTGTGGCATGAATGTTCAGATCCGAAAGATTCAAGACAAAAGTTTAATATTGACATAAAAATAATAATACTTCAAGCATACTAATAAAGCAATCTTGTCTTCTCAAAATAACATGGCCAAAGAAATCTATGCCTACAAAATCATATAGTCTGGCTATGCTCTATCTTCATCACACAAAATATTTAAATCATGCACAACCCTAATGACAAGCCAAGCAATTGTTTCATACTTTTGATGTTCTCAAAAATTTTCAATCGTCATGCAATACATGAGCGTGAGCCATGGACATATCACTATAGTTGGAATAGAATGGTGGTTGTGGAGAAGACAAAAAGGAGAAGATAGTCTCACATCAACTAGGCGTATCAACGGGCTATGGAGATGCTCATTAATAGATATCAATGTGAGTGAGTAGGGATTGCCATGCAACGGATGCACTTGAGCTATAAGTGTATGAAAGCTCAACAAGAAACTAAGTGGGTGTGCATCCAACTTGCTTGCTCACGAAGACCTAGGGCATTTTGAGGAAGCCCATCATTGGAATATACAAGCCAAGTTCTATAATGAAATATTCCCACTAGTATATGAAAGTGACAACATAGCAGACTCTCTATCATGAAGGTCATGGTGCTACTTTGAAGCACAAGTGTGGTAAAAAAGGATAGTAGCATTGCCCCTTCTCTCTTTTTCTCTCATTTTTTTATTTGGGACTTTCTCTTTTTTTATGGCCTCTTTTTTCTTTTTCTTTTTCTTTTTCATCCGGAGTCTCATCCCGACTTGTGGGGGAATCATAGTCTCCATCATCCTTTTGTCAGGACCCCGATCCTAAGTCACACCGATCTAGCATGTAACACATCATATCACTTTGCAGCCTCACCCACGGTATTCCCACGGGTGCCACCTTACCTGGCCCGGGACTGTTTGCCCCTTTTGGCTCACGTATATGATAGTGTCGCTAGCATCCATGTGACAGAGAACCTGAGCCGACATGACTAGTCGTAAACCCAAAGCGGCACTAACTTATAGGGACATGCATACATGACCCAGCAACGAACGTGCCATCCATGAGCGAGTGAATCCGGGCTGTATCAGCTGGGCTAACAGGACTCCGGAGAATCCGGGATGTAGCAGGCTAGCAGGACTCCGGTAGACACCGCGTGACATTTCCTCGAAGGGACAGACACAGGAATGAAGAAGGCCACATGCCGGCCACCCTAAGTGTTCCGGAACAGTAGCAAGCTACCATGGCTCAGTGGAAGAACTAGGAGACATTTCCCTGTAAGAGAGTCTACCAAGGATAAACAACTAGGTTGTCGGATCCCACACATACCAAGCATTTCAAATCATACACACAATATGCTCGATATGTGCAAATACAACATGGCATCACAACAAAACTCTACAACTCAAAGTATTCATTCATTAGGCTTTGAAGAGCCAGATATTACAAACATGGGTCTGATGACCCAGCATTCAAGTCATACAAGCAAAAAGCACATCCGGAAGCTTATCTTGTTTGAATACAGACAACTACAAAAGAAAAAGGCTAGTAAGCATGACTATCTATAAGACCCTCTCAAGGGTACAAGATCGTAGCGGAGGTAACAAGCTAAATGTCGAAGTCCACGCGGAACTACTAGCGAGACTGAAGTCTCTCTGCAAAGACATAGATTAAGAAAACATGAGTACAAATGTACCCAGAAAGACTTGCATCAGAGCTAGGTACATATGCACCAGTATCAACAAAGGGGATGGTGGAGTTTAACTGCAGCAAGCCAGCTTTGACTCGGTGGCTATCCTGAACTCCGACTGCGAGTAGCTCGTTGAGGTGGCGCGCACGAGTCCACATATTCACCATATCAATACTCCACTATGGATCTGCTCCCGTCTCCCTACGAGAATGCCATCCATAGCACTCACGCTTATCTTGTGCATTTTAGAGTATCCAATTTCACATGTCTATGAACTGTACAGGCAACCCAAAAGTCCTTTACCATGGACACGGCTATTCGAATAGACCATGTTAACCCTGCAAGGGTGTACTTCTTCACACACGCTCTCGCCACTTACCACCATGTACACGTCGTGTATCTCGGCAACCTTCAAGCGGAAGCCTAGCGAGGGAGTCGGCCACGACCTGACTAACCACGCAAGTCTCTAGTCCAGGTTTATCGCCTATTCGGGTTCCATCCGCAAGGAGATCTGGCTGGGGTGTCGCTCACAGCCCCAAACGATGTGTGCAGGGTTCCCAAGCCCACCTCGACGGATGGATCTACGCTTGGTATACCATGCCATGGTGCCTAATCTGTCCCAAGCCCACCCGTACCGGCTGCCACTTGGTAGACTACTAACACAACCTACAAACACCAGAGACTAGTTGCAACTCCTAGACAGTGATCAGGTTGATTAATAAGTCGAGAGAGCTTGGAGTGCCTGGAGCCCAATGTGTGGTAGTAGCTATTCATGGAGCACAGACATAGAACTCAGTTCCTGAGGACGGTTTCAATGAGACAACCCACCATGTACTCCTACATGGCCTCTCACCGCTACCTTTACCAAATCGTGTTCACACACTTAGCTCTCAATAATAGGACATGTTCACCATATTCTAATTCATTCCCGATGAATCAGACCCGACTCAACTCTAAGCAGTAGCAGGCATGACAACAAGCATGAATGAGTACGCACATCAGGGATCAAACAACTCCTACTCATGCTAGTGGGTTTCATCTATTTACTATGGCAATGGCAGGTCATGCAGAGGAAAGGGGTTCAACTACCGCAGCATGTAACCGTTGAATTGTTGTTGTCCTAATGCAGTAAAAAAGAGCAGAAGCGAGAGAGTGGGATTGTATCGGAATGAACAAGGGGGGTTTTGCTTGCCTGGCACTTCTGAAGATAGTATAGCTCTTCATCGGTGTCATCGATCTCATCGCCGGTACCACGTCTACTGAGGGGGAACAACCACTGACAAACAAGAGGGAACACAATCAATGCGATGCAACAATTATGATGCATGATTATGACATGGCAATATGATGTGATTTGGCCTAATGCAACTAGCAGCACAATTAAGTGTAGTTGGTTTGAACCCAAGGTTCCAATTCAAACTCCACATATGGTTATTTAAATGACATTCATTTCATTTGTCCTAAACAGTAGCCAAAAGTTGTTCTAACATGCATGAAACTAGTACCAATGGATAGATTGGATTTTTAAGATAGATTTTCATATATAAATTATTTCATTTGGAGTTACGGTTGAATTTCTATGATTTTTAGAAGTTTATACTATTTTCTGGAATTTTCTGGTTTATTTTAATCCAGAAAATGTATAACTGTGTCATCATGACGTCACTGTGACATCATCAAGCCAACAGGGGCGGTCCAGGTCAATCCTGACCTGTGGGGCCCGCACGTCAGTGTGACAAGGAAGGAATAGAGGCTGACCAGTGGGACCAGCTCAATGCTGACTAGGCAGGTCAAATCTGACAGCCGGGGCCCACTAGACTTAATCTAATCCTAAACAGAAACTGATCCAGGTTAATTAAGGGCGTGGGGCCCGTCTATAAGTGGGTCATGGGGTTAATTAGCAGGTGATTAACTGCTAATGACGCGCCATGTCATCATTGCCAAACTCTAGCTAGCGGCGACCATTCCGTGCGGCGGAGCTACTGCTGGGCGGTGCTAGGGCCTGCGTTTAGATGCGGGGAGACTACCAGGAGGAAGCCCATGCTCTTCCGCATCAAATGGTGCAGGGAGGAGCGGACGGGGTGCGGTGTGCTCGCCAGAGTCGAGCTCGCAGCAGCGGCCGGAGCTCGGGTGAGCTCAAGCAGGTGGCTGTAGGGCACGTGGGGAGGAGCTGGTGCTGGCTACGGGCTCCTGGAGATGCGTTGAGCGCGGTGGTGTCCTCAGCTTGGACGGAGACGAGCTAAAACAGCGGCGGCGACATGACCAGCGCCGGCGAGGTCTCAGCATCGACGGAGATGGGGGCTACGCTAGGCTATCGAGCACGGGGAGGGGGGTCGGTAGAGGAGTTCACAGCGAGGTCGTCGGTGATCCCAGCGTGCTCGGGGACGGCTTGGTGACGACGAATCGGTCGACGGCGGCCTTCGGTGCAGAGGACGAAGATGGCGTCGATGAGGGCGCTCCAGGGCGTCCAGCATCATGTGGGTTGGCGGGGAGGACAATGACGTCGTGTCGGAGCTCGGGGTTGTGTCGGAGAGGTTCGGGGATGGCTGTGGCCGCAGTAATTGGCGGCGGCGACGACGAGCTTGCTCGGTTGCGTGCGAGTGAGAGAACAGAGGTGGGGGAAAGTGAGCGTGAAGAGGTGGGGAGGAACCAGGGGAGCGTGGCGTCTCTAGGCGCTCGGTCGAGGGCGGGGAAAAGGAGCAGGAGGTGGAAGCAGGAGGTGGCTTGGCCTCCTGTGCACGCGCCACGCCGTTGTCCTTGTGGGAAAGGAAGAAGATGACTGGCGCCTGGCTCTGCTGGGCTGTCCATCTGCTACAGTAGCAGGCCGCAGATAACACAGGTAGTCTCTCTCTCTCTCTCTCTCTCTCTCTCTCTCTGTCTCTTATTTCTGTTTTTTCTATTTTCTGCTGTTGTTTATGATTTAGTAAAAATACGAAACCACTTGGTAAAATCCTGAAAATAATTTTAGGCACCTTTCAAATATTTCCCATCAGCCCTCTAGTACTTTCAGGATTATTTGAACATTTTCAAAATATGTATAGGATTTAAATGTCCAAAATCAAATACTTATGAATTAATTCAAAAATCCAAAGTGTCCTAGAAAAGTGTGCTCCATCTTTGGTAGAGGTTCTAGACCAATTCAAAAATGATGAACTTCTGTGAAGGGCATTTTGGATTCATTGAAATAGATTTTACTTGAGCCGATTTGATTTAATTTGATGCTAGGGTTTGTTCAACCCCTCACTACTAGGAAGACCCCATTAGATAGACATTTAGTAGTAGCATGGGTTATTTGGCCCGCGCTATTGCTACTTAGTAGTAGCGCGGCAGAAAAAACACGCTACTGGTACGACATAGTAGTAGCGCAGGCACAAAAAGCCTGCGCTGCTACTAAATGATTTTCACCATACCCCCTTGAGGGAGTCCTAGATTAGGGGGTCTCCGGACAGCCGGATTATATCCTTTGGTTGGACTATTGGACTATGAAGATACAAGATTGAAGACTTCGTCCCGGGTCTGCATGGGACTCTACTTGGCGTGGAAGGCAAGCTAGGCAATAAGGATATGTAGATCTCCTCCTTTGTAACCGACCTTGTGTAACCCTAGCCCTTTCCGGTGTCTATATAAACCGAAGGGTTTTAGTCCGTAGGACAACATACAATCATACCATAGGCTAGCTTTTAGGGTTTAGCCTCTTCGATCTTGTGGTAGATCAACTCTTGTACTACACATATCATCAATATTAATCAAGCAGGACGTAGGGTTTTACCTCAATCAAGAGGGCCCGAACCTGGGTAAAACATCGTGTTCCCTGCCTCCTGTTACCATCCGCCTTAGACGCACAGTTCGGGACCCCCTACCCGAGATCCGCCGGTTTTGGACACCGACATTGGTGCTTTCATTGAGAGTTCCTCTGTGTCGTCGCCGTTAGGCTTGCTGGCTCCTGCAATCATCGATAGCGATGTAGTCCAGTGTGAGACTTTTCTTCCCGGACAGATCTTTGTGTTCGGCGGCTTCGCACTGCGGGCCAACTCACTTGGCTGTCTGGAGCAGATCGAAAGTTACGCCCCTGGCCACCATGTCAGGTTTGGAAGCTTAAACTACACGGCCGATGTCCGCGGAGACTTGATCTTTGACGGATTCGAGCCTCTGCCTTGTTCATCACGCGGTCACGATGAGTACGATTTAGCTCTGCCATCGGATAGTGTTCAAGAAATCACACCGGCAGCCGCTCCGATCTTCAATTCGGAGCTAGTTGCGCCGTCCATGGATGGATGGATGGACCCCGCCACGGAGGCCTTATCCTCAGCAGCGATCGAGCCGAATATCGACCTTACCCTTCACGAGAGCCGTGTTGTTAAACTGCCGGATACTTCTCCGGCCACGGACTCCGAACCGCCTGCGCCCGTTCCTATTGAATCCGGTTGGGCGCCGATCATGGAGTTTACCTTCGCGGATATCTTTCAGCACTCGCCCTTCGGTGACATACTGAGTTCATTAAAGTCTCTCTCCTTGTGCGAGAGTCCTGGCCGAACTATGTCCGACAGGATTGGGATGCGGATGACGAAGAAATTCGCCGCCCACCCACCACCCACTTAGTAGCCATAGTCGATGACTTAACCGACATGCTCGACTTCGACTCCGAAGACATAGACGGTATGGACGACGATGCGGGAGACGAAGAGTAACCACTGCCCACAGGGCACTGGACATCCACCTCATCATACGATATATACATGGCGGACACACCCAAAGAAGGTAATGGCGACGAGATAGTGGAGGATGACCCCTCCAAGAAGCAACCCAAGCGCCGACATCAGCGGCGCCGCTCTAAGTCCCGCCAAAGCAAAAGTGGTGATATCGGCACAAGAGATAATAACACTCCAGATAGTGCCGAAGACAACATCAATCCCCTCCAGCAAGATTTAGAGCAGGAGGATGGAGGAGCCAGCCCTCCTGAGAGAGCGGCAGATGGAGAGGCGGAGGATGATAATTACATGCCCCCTCCGAAGACGAGGAAAGCCTCGGCGATGACGAATTCGCCGTGCCGGAGGATCCCGTCGAACAAGAGCGCTTCAAGCGCCGGCTTATGGCCACGGCAAATAGCCTTAAGAAAAAGCAGCAACAACTTCAAGCTGATCAAGATCTGCTAGCTGACAGATGGACTAAAGTCCTCGCGGTCGAGGAATATAAACTCGAACGCCCCTCCAAGAGTTACAAAAAATGCAGGTTGCTACCCCGACTAGAGGAAGAAGCGTATGACGCGGCTGATCGGCCAACTCGTGGCTGTGATAGAGAGGCATTCCGGCCAAAAATTCAGCCTGCACCCCGACATCATTCAAACGAAAAGGCATGGGGAAATACACCAGACCTGTGAGACGTATTGGAGGACAAAGCAAAGCATGCAAGATTGATCTACGGATCACGAGGGTGCGCCACTATGCGAGACGATAAACGTCACGTCGGATACAGTAAAAGTAAATCCGGCCGGGCCGAACACAGCGGGCATGACTGATTTGAGTTGTGTCGTGATATAGCCCAATACAGAGGCACCGCACAGCCCCTATGCTTCACAGACGAAGTAATGGATCATCAAATCCCAAAGGGTTTCAAACCCGTAAATATTGAATCATACGACGGCACAAGAGATCCTGCGGTATGGATCGAGGATTTCCTCCTCCACATCCACATGGCCCTCGGTGATGACTTACACGCCATCAAATACCTCCCACTAAATCTCAAAGGACCGACGCGGCATTGGCTTAACATCTTGCCAATAGAGTCCATTAGCTCTTGGGAAGATCTGGAGGCCGCATTCCTCGACAACTTTCAGGGAACTTATGTGCGACCACCAGATGCCGATGACTTGAGCCACATAATTCAGCAGCCAGAAGAATCGGCCAGGCAATTCTGTACTCGGTTCCTAACAAAGAAAATTCAAATCGTCGACTGTCCGGATGTAGAGGCCCTAGCAGCTTTCAAGCACAACATCCGCGACGAGTGAATAGCCCGGCACCTTGGTCAGGAAAAGCCGAAATCTATGGCAGCCCTCACGACACTCATGACCCGCTTTTGTGCGGGAGAAGATAGCAGGCTGGCTCGCAGCAATAACATATCAAAGAACCGTGGTACTTCGGATACCAAGGACGGCAATGGCAGGTCACGTCGCAACAAACATAAGCGCCGCATTAACAGCGATAATATTAAGGATATAGCAGTCAATGCTGGATTCAAAGGCTCTAAACCCGGTCAGCAGAAAAAGCCATTTAAAAGAAGCACTCCGGGCCCGTCCAGTTTGGACCGCATACTCGATCGCTCGTGTCAAATACACGGTACCCTGACAAGCTAGCCAACGACACCAACAGGGATTGATGGGTGTTCAAGCAGGCCGGCAAGTTAATTGCCGGAGACAAAGATAAGGGGTCACACAGCGATGACGAAGAGGAGCCCCGGCAGCCGAACACCGGAGGACAGAAGAGGTTCCCCCCACGAGTGCGGACGGTGAACATTATATATGCAACCCACATCACCAGGAGGGAGCGGAAGCGTGCGCTCAGGGACGTATATGCGTTGGAGCCAGTCGCCCCAAAGTTTAACCCATGGTCCTCCTGTCCGATCACCTTCGATCGCAGGGACCACCCCACTAGTATCCATCATGGCGGATTCATCGTACTGGTCCTAGACCCAATCATCGACGGATTTCACCTCACTCGAGTCCTTATGGATGGCGGCAGCAGCCTGAACCTGCTTTACCAGGACACAGTGCGCAAAATGGGTATAGACCCCTCAAGGATCAAACCCACAAAAAACGACCTTTAAAGGCGTCATTCCAGGTGTAGAGGCCCATTGCACAGGCTCAATTACACTGGAAGTGGTCTTCGGATCACCGGATAACTTCCGAAGTGAAGAATTAATATTCGATATAGTCCCGTTCTGCAGTGGCTATCATGCGCTGCTCGGGGGAACCGCATTTGCGAGATTCAATGCGGTATCGCATTATGCATACCTCAAGCTCAAGATGCCAGGACCTCTGGGGGCCATCACAGTTAATGGAAACACAAAGCGCTCCCTCCGCACGGAGGAGCACACTGCGACCCTCGCAGCAGAAGCGCAAAGCAGCCTCTCAAGGCAATCCACCTGTTCGGCGTTTCAAGACCAGGACACCTTCCAGCGCGCTCGGAGTAATCAGCAACTAGACCGCCTGGCACGATCTGAGCTCGCGTAGCAATGCGGCCCCCACCCGAGTCCCAGCCAAATGGCGAAATCCGTGCCACGTGTACATAATTATGCATTAAAAATACCATGGGCACAGGTGGGGAGGGGGGCACAACTACGGCACGCCCCAAGACGCGGCCTAAACCGCACTAGGGGCTTCCCACTTTGTTATTTTTCTCTTTCAGGACTTCAATCTCTGGAAACCCTATCCGGCAGCATGACCGCCGAACACATGATTGATACGTCTCCGTCGTATCTACTTTTCCAAACACTTTTGCCCTTGTTTTGGACTCTAACTTGTATGATTTGAATGAAACTAACCCGGACTGACACTATTTTTAGCAGAATTGCCATGGTGTTGTTTTATGTGCAGAAAACAAATATTCTCGGAATGACCTGAAACTCCATGGAACATCTTAGAAAAAACAATAAAAAATCCTTGCCAAAGATGAAGACCAGGGGGCCCACACCCTTCTCACGAGGTTGGGGGGCGCCCCCCCCCCCCTAGGGCGTGCCCCCCTACCTCGTGGGCCCCCTGGATGCCCTCCGACGCCAACTCCAACTCTATATATTTGCTTTCGGAGAGAAAAAATCATAAAGAAGAAACCATCGCATTTTACGATACGGAGCCGCCGCCAAGCCCTAAAACTTCTCGGGAGGGCTGATCTGGAGTCCGTTCGGGGCTCCGGAGAGGGGGATTCGTCGCCATCGTCATCATCAACCATCCTCCATCACTAATTTCATGATGCTCACCGCCGTGCGTAAGTAATTCCATTGTAGGCTTGCTGGACGGTGATGGGTTGGATGAGATTTATCATGTAATCGAGTTAGTTTTGTTAGGGTTTGATCCCTAGTATCCACTATGTTCTGAGATTGATGTTGCTATGACTTTGCTATGCTTAATGCTTGTCACTAGGGCCCGAGTGTCATGATTTCAGATCTGAACCTATTATGTTTTCATGAATATATGTGAGTTCTTGATCCTATCTTACAAGTCTATAGTCACCTACTATGTGTTATGTTCCGGCAACCCCGAAGTGACAATAATCAGGACCTCCCGGTGATGACCATAGTTTGAGGAGTTCATGTATTCACTATGTGCCAATGCTTTGTTCCGGTTCTCTATTAAAAGGAGGCCTTAATATCCCTTAGTTTCCAATAGGACCCCGCTGCCACGGGAGGGTAAGACAAAAGATGTCATGCAAGTTCTTTTCCATAAGCACGTATGACTATATACGGAATACATGCCTACATTACATTGATGAATTGGAGCTAGTTCTGTGTCACCCTATGTTATGACTGTTACATGATGAACCGCATCCGGCATAATTATCCATCACTGATCTAGTGCCTACGAGTTTTCCATATACTGGTTCTCGCTTATTTACTTTCCTGCTGGTACTGTTACAATCACTACAAAATACCAAAACATTACTTTTGTTGTCTTTACTTTTTTTGCCGCTACCACCACTATCATATTACTTTGCTACTAAACACTTTGCTGTAGATACTAAGTTTCCAGGTGTGGTTGAATTGACAACTCAGCTACTAATACGTGAAAATATTCTTTGGCTCCCCTTGTGTCGAATCAATAAATTTGGGATGAATACTCTACCCTCGAAAGCTATTGCGATCCCTTATACTTGTGGGTTATCAAGACTAATTTCTGGAGCCGTTGCCGGGGAGCATAGCTCTATTCTTTGAGTCACTTGGGATTTATATCTGCTGGACACTATGAAGAACTTGAGAGATCCAAAAACTAATACTATCCCTCAACTACAAGGGGAGGTAAGGAACTGCCATCTAGCTCTGCACTTGATTCACCTTCTGTTATGAGTAAGTTAGCGACACCTACACCTGCTTCTGCTATTCGTTCTGATATGTCGCATGTTATCGATGATGCCACTTCTTCTATGCATGATACTTATGATGAAACTGCTTCTATGCCTGATACTACTGTGCCCCTTAGTGAATTTCTTGATGAACAAATTTCTAGGGCTAGAGAAAAAGAAATTATTGAATCTGAATATGATGATGATAGTGATGATGAAAATATGTCTGTTATTCCTGAGGGCTATCTTTTTTATATGGAATCTTCTACCACTATTTTAGCTTGTAGAGATAGATATGAGCTTAAGAGGTTATTAATTAAATGGAACAAAGAATCACTTAGAGATAAAATGAAACCCGACCCTGCTTTTGCTACTTCACCTATATGTGTTCCTGATAAGGATTATGAATTCTCTGTTGATCCTAATATAATTACTTTGGTTGAATCTGATTCATTTTATGGATATGAATCTGAAACTGTTGTGGCACATCTTACTAAGTTAAATGATATAGCTGCCCTGTTCACTAATGATGAGAGATCGTGTTACTTTTATATACTCAAAATATTTCCGTTCTCATTAAAGGGTGATGCTAAGATATGGTTTAATTCTCTTGATCTTGGTTGTGTGCGTAGTCCCCAGGATATGATTTATTACTTCTCTGCTAAATATTTCCCTGCTCACAAGAAACAAGCTGTTTTGAGGGAAATATACAATTCGTGCAAATTAAAGAAGAGAGTCTCTCACAAGCTTGGGGGAGGCTTCTCAAGTTACTTAATGCTTTGCCTGATCATCCTCTTAAGAAACCTGAAATATTTGATATCTTTTATAATGGACTAACCGATGCTTCCAGAGATTACCTGTATAGTTGTGTTGGTTCTCTTTTCAGGGAAAGAACACCAGATGAAGCTGAAATTCTATTGAATAATATGTTGACAAATGAAAATAATTGGGCACCTTCTGAACCTATTCCTAAACCAACTCCAAAGAAGAGATGTATTCTATTTCTCAGTCCCGAAGATATGCAAGAGGCAAAGAAATCTTTGAAAGAAAAAGGTATTAAAGCTGAAGACGTTAAGAATTTACCTCCTATTGAAGAAATACATGGTCTTAATTCACCGCCTGTTGAAGAAACATATGATCTTAATTCTTTATTTACTGAAGAACCTCTTGATCCCGATATCCCGACACAGGTAGTAAAGGTAAATTCTCTCTATAGATATGATAAAGCTGAAGTCCCTCCTACTAAAATTGCTAGTCAGTGCTTGGATGAGTTTGATAACTTTATGTTTAGGCAAGACGACTTCAATGCTTATTTTGGTAGACAATTACAAGAAAATGCTTATATGATTAGACGCTTGGGTGATTATATGGCTGATATTGAAGGTGAACTTAAACTTGTTAGCAAACATGCTTCTATGGTTACCACTCAAGTAGAACAAGTACGTAAGGCTCAAAAAGAAGTGCTTAATGAAATGACTAGTAATAAAAATGATTATGCTGTTAGAGTGGCTACTAGAACTGGTAGAATGACTCAGGAACCTTTGTATCCTGAAGGCCACCCTAAGAGAATCGAGCAAGATTCTCAAAGAAATAATATTGATGTTCCTAGTTCTTCTAAAAAGAACAAGAAGAAATATGATAGAACTGTGCAAACTTCGAGTGAACCTATTGCTAAACCACCTGATAATCCAAATGATATTTGTATGTCTGATGCTGAAACACAATCTGGTAATAAACATGAACCTAGTGAAAATATTAATGATAATGTTCATGATGATGCTCAACCTAGTAATGATAATGATGTAGAAATTGAACCTACTGTTGATCTTGATAACCCACAATCAAAGAATCAACGTTATGATAAAAGAGACTTTGTTGCTAGGAAACATGGTAAAGAAAGGGAACCTTAGGTTCAGAAACCCATGCTTTTTCCTCCGAAACCATCCAAGAAAAAGGATGACGAGGATTTTGAGCGCTTTGCTGAAATGATTAGGCCTATCTTTTTGCGTATGAGATTAACTGATGTGCTCAAAACAAATCCTTATGCTAAATATATGAATGATATCATTACTAATAAAAGAAAGATACCGGAAGCTAAAATTTCCACCATGCTTGCTAATTATACTTTTAAGGGTGGAATACCAAAGAAACTTGGACACCCCGGAGTGCCTACTATACCTTGCTCCATTAAAAGAAATTATATTAAAACTGCTTTATGTGATCTTGGAGCCGGTGTTAGTGTTATGCCTCTCTCTTTATATTGTAGACTTGACTTGAATAAGCTAACACCTACTGAAATATCTTTGCAAGTGGCTGATAAATCAACTGCTGTACCTGTCGGTATTTGTGAGGATGTGCTTGTTGTGGTTGCAAACATTACTATTTTACCGGACTTTGTTATACTTGATATTCCCGAGGATGATAGTATGTCTATTATTCTTGGAAGACCTTTTCTTAATACTGCAGGGGCTGTTATTGATTGCAACAAAGGCAATGTCACTTTTCATGTTAATGGTAATGAGCATACGGTACACTTTCCGAGGAAACAACCTCAAGTTCATAGTATCAATTCTATTGGAAAAATTCCATCGATTATATTTCGAGGTTTTGAATTTCATCTTCCTACTGTCAAGAAGAAATATGATATTCTTATTATTGGGGATGTGCATATCCCCATTGAGGTAACTTAGTGTTATTCGAAATTTCTCTGGTTTCATGATTATCGGAATGAGTTTGTTAACAAGACTTGATCAACCTTGTTAGTGGATTCCTTTTGATGAGCATGAGATGGATGAAACTAGAAGCACAAACTTGTGTACCCCACTTTTACTTTCTGTTATTTAGATTAAATAAAGTAAAAATAGTATTTTCTGTCTGTTTCCTGGCTTATCCGTGCAATATAAAAATATCCCGAAAATAAAAGTCCTCAGAATGCCATGCCAATTTAATATGATTTTTTCGGGAATATTTGAGGATTTACTGTGCAAAAACTACTGCGGGAGGAGCTGCCACCTGGCCACGAGGGTGGTGGGCGCGCCCCCCCTATAGGGCGCGCCCCCTGCCTCGTGGGCCCATGGTGGCCCTCCTCCACTTATCCCAGCACCCATCTTCTTTCTCTGTCTCACACAAACCCGAAAAACCAACTCAAGCACGAGTTCCAGCCACTTTGGCTGTGATTTTCGATCTCCTTGCTCAAAGCACCTCTCGTAAAACTGCTTGGGTAGATTGTTCCTTGGTATGTGGCTCCTCCATTTGTCCAATTAGTTTTTGTTCTAGTGCTTTATTCTTTGCAAATTTGTGCTGCATATGTGACCATGTTCTTGAGCTTGCATGTCAAATTTATATGGTTCCAAGTAGTTCTAATGCTTGATTTAGGCTCTAGGTACTTGTAGGAGTAGTTGCTATCAATATTATTGAAGTTGGTTCATTTTTGTTTGAAGTTACTAAGAATTTCAGATTATTTCAGAAAAATAATGAGGAGATTTTTGAGGGGCTCATCGAGCCAAAGCTCGAAGGAAAAGGCACCGAAGCCTAAGTATAATTTGCCGCGCATCGCGGAGATTCGGGCGTGTGAATGGCCTTCTGAAGATTTCTTGAGAGTAGCCGGTATCTATGAAGATTTTCATGAATTGGCTCACAATGCAGGCCTCACCGCTTTCCTCCACGACCAATGCTATCAGTATCTCTTACTCATAAATACTTTTATGCAAAACTTTCATTTTCATTCTAGGAACTCACCACCTACGGTGGAGTTTCATTTATATGATGAGCATAAGGAGATGTCACTTTATGATTTCTATCGGATTTGTTTAATCCCTTTTGAGGGCAAGACAGAAGAACCACATCATGATGATGTGGATGGGTTTATTGATACTATCACTGTAGGAGAAACTAGAAAGGTTTCCGATGCACGAATCACTAGCATACATTTTCTTGTTTTACGTTACTTCATTATTTGCTAGTCGTTGTTTAATTGGACGCAAAAAAAGTGGAAACCTTAGTATCCCTGATATAATTATTCTGCACCACGATTTATACAGTGATAACACTTTTAGTATGGGCGGTATTATTGCTAGACGGTTAAGTATGAACCGTACCAAAGGTCCCATCTTTAGAGGCGTCTATGCCACACGCCTAGCTGCACATTTTAACATACCTATTAGGCATGCTGAGAAGGAAGAAAAGGTGCTGCCCCGTGTTTATCTAGATCATAAAAGTATGGTGGCACATGATTTTATTGTTAAGATAGGGCAGGAGAGCTTAAATATCAATTGTTCTTTAACAAACATCATCCTAAGACTATTATCCTGCCTGCTCCTTCTTTGTTTAATTTTGTAGGACCCTACCTCGTTATGTGGGCTACCGTCCAAGCTTACAAGAATCCTGCACCAGCCCCGGAACACACTACAAAAGAAATACACTTCCGTGATGATACGTGTTTGTCACAGTAGGTCGCTTTTTTGTCATGCATGTACATCCATGACAAATTTATGACAGAATCAAGATAGTCATACCTGTGCTGTCGTAGAAGTGTTCCATGACATTACCAAAATTATCATCACGGAAGTGTCCACTTCCATGACGATAAATCACACGTCACAGAAGTGCTTTCGTCAAGGGTGACCGACACGTGGCATCCACCGTAACGGAACACCGTTAAGCTATCAGGTCGAGTTTTGGATCCGGTAACCCGTTAATAGCCCCGACCAATGGGAAATTTCCACGTGTAAAATTCTTATTGGCCGGACGAAACACGTGTCAGCTCGTCAGTGGGTTAGATAGGAGCCTATGATACGTCGACACGTGGCACGGCTCAACAGAGGCCCATTCCTGTGTAAAGGCCGGCCTGTTTGACTTGGTCAAAAGCTGGCGGGCCGGCCCATGGAAAGCCTGTTAACGGCCCGTTCGAATATAGCCCATTTACAGCCCGCTAACCCAAGGCCCATTACGCCCTATCCGAATTAGCCCAGTAGCATCATCTGGGCCATCCAATATGATTCCATTCCGTTTTCACTTCTGGCCCATCTTTGGCCCATGACGTCTTTCGGCCCATATGAGGCCCTATGTAACTCTTGGCCTACTAACGGCCCGTGGTGAAATTGGCCCGTAATGAACAGTGTATCACTTTACACCCATTAACGGCCCGTGGTGAAACTGGCCTGTGATGAACAGTGTATCACTTTATACCCATTAACGGCCCGTAATTCCGTTGGGCCGTTTCCAGCCCAAGTTATCTTTCGGCCTTCTCAAAGCCCATTTATTCTTGGGCTCATTTCCAGCATTCGTTTACTTACGGCCCGTTACTCTCATTTTCTGCTTGTGGGCTAAATTCAGCTCGTGGTTACAGTTGGCCCATTTGTGGTCCGTTAATACATTGGGTCATTTTCATAGCGTCATCAAATACAGCCTATTAACGATGGCCCGTTATGGTCGGCCCATGAACGGACGATTCCAACTCTAGCCCATTTACGGCCATAATGCGGCTTGTTATTGGCCCATATTTGGCCATCGATCATACTGCCCGTATAAGGCCCATTGATGATACACCCCGTAGAAGGCCCATTGTTTCTACGACCCATAGAAGGCCCATTGTTTCTACGACCCGTAGAAGGCCCACTGTTTCTATGGCCCGTAGGAGGCCTAGTGTCACTACAGTAAATATTAGCCCATGGTTATTTTGGCCTAGTTTTAAAAAATAGGTTAATGCAACCACTAGCAAACCGCAGAAAAAGAACTGTAATGACTAGAAGCAAACAAATAAACAACACAACAAGGAAATAAATAAGCAAACAACTTACGCTAGGCTATCATGGCTATCACACATATTACATCCACTGGGCATCAAAGTTCGCCACCAGTGCAAATAAACGCGCCGACAAAAGAATATACAAAATTGAGAGCACTTCAGAAGGCACTAGGCCTGGCCAGGTCGGGCCTCCCCAAACAGCTGAAGAAGCTGAGTAGACCTCAGTTGTGTTAACGATAGATGCATCAACACTAGATTTAAGGCATGATGGTGCGCACGGCAGTCCTATGACATCTTCATTGCATCTTTGACTTCAAGTCGGAGCTGAGCTGAAGCAAGCCTTCCCGCTTTAAGTTGAGACTGAAGAAGTCGAACTGATTGAGGCAGCGACTGCACAGAGGTTGTCTCACACCTGCTGGTGAGTAGCTTCAACTCACTGTCTTCATCAAGACAGGACCTTGGGGTCATCTCGCTGTCCTCAAAATGGTTTGGCTCACTATCTTCCCTAAAGTTTTGCCTGGCGTAAGAGATACGAGTCTGAAAGAGAAACAAGGAGACACGTAACAGGTTTCACAATTATATAAGCAAATAAATGGATCTTTTCTGCATAAGGAACATGTTTTTACAACTACAATTTGAAACTGGTAGTTGTTGCAAACATCCAATCAGATGTAAACAGCAAAGCAAACAGCAGTGGAGGAAATGATGCCTAACCTAATCTATACTAGAACAAAGTTTGAAGTCTTGAGAAGGATGAACTTACATTACATGTTAACACGGGCTGGACAAAGCCCTTCTCCATGTTGATGCAAGGATAATTCAATAAATTCCCCAAAGAAAATTCTTTATAAGCGTTGCCATTATTCTACATTTTGCAAAGAGTAAATATAGAACAAATAATATTGGAAGAAACAGAGGATAAGGAAGCTTAGGTGCAGACTGATGATACATAATCAAATAGCAATTAATTAAGTACAACGTCACAAGGCAAACGGGAGAGAGGTACTGACAAGAGCAATGCAGAGCCCATTATTGTTTTGGGATCGTATGATCCTTTGAGCAAGGAGATTCATCTGAAATTAGTTTTCATACAAGAGAGAAGGTAAGGAACAAGTAGAAATTTAGGAGTTCAAATTTTGAATTGATATCATAGACAATACCTGACGCTGGGCTCCCAGCAGTTCTAATAGGGGTTTGGCCACTCGAGTAGGGGTAAAGTGTGGTACAGTTGGGCCTGTGTTTTCTGTGGCTGCTGATCTATCTGATTTAATAGGTATCACTACCTTTTCCAAATACCTAGTTTGTACTCCTTGATGACCTGCACTCACCCTCTTCCTTTTGGACACCTATTACAAAAGAACAACATCTGACTGGAAAAACATAGTGTGACGACACATGGAATAGGTACAGAAAATGGATAGGTATGGCATATACTCATATATGATGCTTAAAGTAAGCAGATGGTGTAACAAAGTAGAAGTAATGCAAGAGGTCAGATGCAAAATATGTGCGACCAATACAACTTTGCAAAGTTAGAGCAAGCACCTTGATGGGTGTATAAGATAGGCCATCCTCCACCATGCCAAGTTTGATAGCCAGTGGATCATTCCGCAATATTCCTCTCGTGCGCCCATTCTCATATTCATTTTGATAATGTTCAATATCTGACATGCATGAAAACATAAAAACAAGTGAGATTTTCTTTGTAATGC
The DNA here is from genome assembly GCF_018294505.1 of Triticum aestivum. Lineage (NCBI taxonomy): Eukaryota > Viridiplantae > Streptophyta > Magnoliopsida > Poales > Poaceae > Triticum > Triticum aestivum. Next base: position 59,861,049 of record NC_057809.1, on the reverse strand, counting down.
AGAAGTGATTCTAATCCAATACTGCCTCCCTGTAAAACCCTTTGTGCTATCTCTGAAATTCTTTTAAAAGATGCCATGCATGCTGTAATTTGTTGTGTGCATTAATATAATGTGGCCTACTACTCAAAATATGAGAGCTCCAGAAGTGATGACACTTCGCAGATGATAGCTTCAACATATAGTAAAGAAGAACAAGTCGACCTGACCTGACAGATTCAAAATATACTAAGGGAGAACAACTCGACCTGACCAGTCGACCGCAAGAGAAGAGTATCATCTTAAAGAAGAGCAGAAGAGCAAGAAGATTGAAGATATTGCAAGTCTTTTAATACAATGTCGGTTGGACACCCATGATGAACCAGAGCGCATAGAGAAATACTATTCGTTCCGGTCTCTCCATATGTGGCTCACATGCATTTTGAAACTAAAGTAGGAACATTTAGCTAACCAATTAAACATCTCTCAGTTTTACTAATATCAGCAATAATATCGGATATGAATTTGTACAACTAAGCTTGTTTAGCTCGATGGGTGGAGCAGTGCTATTATGACACGAACCACGTAGGATGATTGTGGTCATCATAAAATGGGGAAAACATAAGCATGATGAGTACAGTGTTGACCATGGCAGTGGGATGGCAGATCTGAAGCTGCAAACTGCGCAAAGGGTAGTTAGCAACCGATGTTTGCTTTGAAATAACAACTAAGATTTAGTATGGAGACGAAAGTACGGTCAACAAGTGACAAAGAAATGCAATTATGCTGTCTCTCTATATGTCGCGACATGCATTTGGAAAATCAATTGGGACCTTTAGCTAACCAAAATGTGTCGGTTAACTAATATCAGTATCATATCACAATCATATTTGAACAACTAAGCTTTCAAATTCTGAGTGTTGTGTTGTTTAGCTTCAAGGGTGGAGTAATGCTAGTATGACAGAAAGCACCTACGCAGATCATAGTAGAGTATATAAAAGGGGAAAACCCTAAGCATCAAGAGAAAAATCAGGAAAGTGGAACTAGCTGGACCAATGGGTGGCGCACATGCTTTTCGAAACGGATATAGGAACATTAGGTGACCAATTAAACATTCTCTGTTTTAGTGATATTAGCATCATATCAGATTCGTATTTCAACGCGTAAGCTTTGGGTTGAGGTCTCGAGGAGTAGTGCTAGCATGACATGAAGCACCTACGATGATGGTAGTGAATATGAAGGGGGGGAACCATAAGATTTACGAGTATAGTGCCCGTGCCATGGCGGATCTGAAGGTGCAAACCGGACAAAGCTACTTTGCAACCAATGTTTGCTTTCAACTAGCCACTACGATTTGGTACGGACAAGAAAAGTACAATAAACAAATTATGATCTATTTTCCGGGTGAGATCAATAACTTAAGCACATATGGAAGAGTACCAGCTCTCTTGCGACGCCGTGTAGGCCTATGCTGATACGTTGAGGGTGATGTGGGTGCGATGGCTGTCAGCAGCGGCGAAGAAGACTTTAGACGGCAGACGGCTGGGTCGGGAGATATATCCTATTGCCGTGGACGAGGCGGTTGTAGGAGCAGCAACGGCAAGGTGGACGATGGCGCCGATGAAGCGAGAGGAGGCGATGAAAGGACCCTGGTCCAGCGCCGTGGATGAGAGACATCCATCTCTTGCAGTGGACGACGGGGTAGGGGTAGCGGCTCCGACAAGGTGGAGGATGGGGTGGCGGACGGAGGAGGCTGGCCGCAGTGCGGAGGTTGTCATGACGCCGACGGTGTATGAATGAGGAAATGGAGGGGAGGGGGATCTCAAACTTTGGGACGCGCTTCTCTGAAATGGGGGAAAGTTACGAACTTATCCCCCGTTTAAAATTTCGTACATCGCGTCGGTTGGGGATAGGTCAGTAATCTCGCATCTCCCAAATATTTACCGGTAACTATTTCGGGCGAGGAGAGGGTGTTTTGCCACCCACGGTGTATGAATGGGGCTGACAGGTAGGGCGGTTGTGTCACGTCTGATGGAAGTTACACATCTGCCCCTATTTAAAATATAAGCCTACATCGATTTCGGACGAGGAGAGTTCGTTTTGCCGCCCACCATGTATGAATGGGGAAATAGAGGAAGAGACACATGTCTTTCGGACAAGCTTGACTCAAATGTGTTTTGCCGCCCACGTTTGGCACCCACCGTGTCTGAATGGGCTCAGAGGCCGTCGTGTCACGTCTGATTGAAGTTACTAGTCTACCCCTATCGACAGCAGTGTAAATCCTGTCGATAAGGATGTCAAGTGTCAGGGGTAGACAGTAATTTCCATCTCGCAAACACTTGCTTCGGGCAGCCCACAAATTATAGTGGGTGTTTAGCCACTTCGTTCAAAACATGGGAGAATTAGCATTCACGTTTTCCCTGGGACCTGGCAAACTAAATTCAAATCCAATTTGTATTCGGTTATGAATATCCAAAGGTAATTATACGTTTTGTTATTTATTTCTTCAAAACCACAACAAAGATTTATTCCACCTTTATATATGATTATGATTTAGAAATGCCATGATCTTCGAATTCAGTAGGTTGGATACACTCTGAGTCAAACAGTTATTTCATCCAATACAATATGCTCACACGAAAAACAGTTCACCTTATGTCAATCATACAAGTACTGAGGATTACCTCGCCTAAAAATTCGGATCATTACAACACATGGACAACATAGGGGGTCTTGCAACATAATCCATTCAGAGACATGACACAACATGCAAGTACAATAATCTAATGAAAATTTCAACTGGTATCTAAAGAAGAACCGAGATTATCTTGGGCTTCAGATAGCAGAAACAGCAGGACCTCCTCCGTCTTCAAATGCAACATTGTTACTTCCTCCAATTCTTGGGTTGCTTGCATAATGCGTGCCGCTAATTCCATAATTTACAGCCTTAAGATAAAGATTACCTCATTCATGGCAGCCACACCATCTCTTTCTACCTCTAGTAGAGCCTCAAGCACTATAATATCTGTGCTCAGACTGCTCTCCGGCGGTGTTGCCTCTGAACTGCTACCATCTGGTAACATGGATGGCGCACTGCTTCCACAAATAGATTCTGGGGTTGTACATTGTGTCCTAGTGTGAACAACATCCTGAAAGGTTTCCGCTGGAAATTAGTAAGAGATAGTTACCGTATGATCCAGGCAGTAAGCTTACATGGTAAACGATGGATGAATTATTGCCGAGCATGGCAAACTATATTTAAATGGTTCGAAGCAGCATCAGCTGAAAAGAAACTAAAATGGTAAGATGAAACTTGGGATGTAAGTGGCAAATAAACGAAATCCGCCAGTCCCATCTAGTTAGTTTTTTCTACCTCCGTAGTTCATTTTCCTCAAAAAACAAAAACTCTTTTGAACTATCATACCACTAGTGGACTTTAATTGGGATTAAACCGGACCCAGTTGACATCCCTAGTTGAAAGGGAGTGTACAACCACTATATTTAAGTTGCCAAGGCATCTAAGCAGTTGAAATAATCTAAGAAAGCACTTAACAGTGTGGCCTCATATAAGCTACGAAGACAGTCTTGTGATGAAGTTGAGAGGAAAAGTTAAGAACTCAAATGAAATAGGCATGCATTTCTTTATGATAGTACAACAGGCACTGCTGACATATTGGCCAACTCAGGTATAGCGTAACAACAAATAAGCATTCGAATCAAGCAATACAGCAAAGCAGACAACTGAACTATTTGTAATTCGGTAGGATTACACGTTGAGGGCACAAGCCAAGAAAGCAGCCCACTCGCATTACATTTCACATGTACTAAAACACACTAGCTTACCATATGTTGCTGTGAAGCCTAGCTGCTGTTGCAATGTTCTTTGAAGATATCGTCAGCATCCCGTGGTTGCAAATCTAGTTGTTGTAGTTTATTCTGCACCATCTATTTAGGTAAAATTAATTTAATCGCATGCACTGGTCCGAATTGATCATCAATGGTTCATCTAAACTAATGAAAGAAGGGTGTGTGCATACACGACAATACTCCCTCCGATTCTTTTTACTTTGCGTATAACTTTTTCTCAGTTTTCTCGTATTAGTCTGCGCGTTGCCGATTCCTAGCACTGGTTTCCTTTTGTGCCCCGCCCCATCTGCATCTGCCCTAATTAATTGGCAAATTAGTCCAGAAAAATTAAACCAGTGCCCTCCTTGGTATGCGGGTCAAGAGTTATGCGCAGAGTAAATAGAATCGGAGGGAGTATATCTGCTTCCCTCTATTTTTATGCTTGTTCGAGGTGCCAGCCCCAAAAGAACAAATATTTTGCTTGATGGGGTTGGCAGCTCCATAATTAATAGAAGCATCAAATTAGTCATGCAACTTGGGAAGATCAAGAACACACAAACAAGTAATGAACAGAGGCTCGGAGCAGTGATGTAATAGCTAGCATCAGAAAATGTAGGGTAAAACGAACAAAAAGCAGCGGAACCACATGCTAGTTTGCTGATGTGTAATTAAGCATAGAGAACATTAAGCAGTCTGATGGAACCAACAGGTGGCATTAGAACAAAACTAAAGCATATTAACTATATGTGCACTGGTATGTAATTTAGCACATGTAACATGTTCACTGCCAGAAGTATGGCCCTACAGGTGCAAGCAGAATAACGCGTCTCATGAAAAACTGAATGATGCCCTGAAGAAATTCAAAGGTGCGCTGCTTATGCTAGAAAAGTGAACGTAGGCGCCGACCGTTGGATAATAGTACCTGATTCTCGGCGGCGTATGGGTATCGTTGTCATACTTGATAGCTAAGGATCGTCGATGGTGCTCGTGTTGCGGTTGAGTTTGGGCTGGTTGTCACCGTCGCTGAAGCGGCTCCGGTGCTATGGTTGCGGCGCCTGTCGACATACAAGAAAGCTCATCTATGGTAAGTGAACAGTTGCACGATAAAGAGAAAAACCGAAAGGGGTACAAATCAAAATAACCTGATGAGGCTGCTGCATCGGTAAAGCAGGGCCGGTGGAGTTGAATATGGCGTCCGTGGAGCGGGTCTGGTCCAGTGGACGAAGGCTTCGGCGGGCGCGTTGTAAAGTGCTTTCGGTGAGGGGGTCTATTACGGCGGACGAGGGCTTGTATGAAGGGCCAGCGAAGGGGCGGACGAGGGAGTCAGTGAAGGGCCTACGCTGTGGTGGACGAGGGCGCCGGTTAAGCAGATCCGGTGCGGTGGACCATGATGGCGGTCAAGGAGATCTGGAGCGGTGGACAAGCTAGTCGCTGAAGCGGCTCCGGTGAAGTGGTGAGTTGGCAGTTGGGGGTTCCAAGGTGCGGAAGGTAGATCGGGCGGGGTGTGAGGTACACCGTTGCGGTGGAGGACTAGATTCGGCGGCTTGCCGTGGTTGGGGGTCGGGGAGGGGAAGGGGAGGGGCTCTGGGGAAAAATGTTGGGGGCAAAGAGGGGAAAACAATGGAGTTACCAAAGCAGCCCTTTTCCGTTCATGTGGCAGGGGTAAAACAGGAATATCGCAGGGCTAAACTTTCGGGCGCGTGATATTTCGATGTGAGCGGGAAGTTTGAAAGCTTTTGGCGCCTAAAATTATAAGTATTCTGCTCTCGTACGGCCGACTATGATGTCATGCCCGACAATTTTTTTGTTTTGCACGCAAAAAATGTGCAAGTTTTGAAAATCAATGTCTCCAACTCGAAACTTAGATTGTCCATTCAATTCAAATATGGATCATTGAGCTACTACAAGCAAATACCATCATACGGTCCAATTCAAATGAAATTCCAAATGTGTTTATCCTAAATATGATGACAAAAGCAAAAATGTGTATGTGTATGAATAAAGTGGATGATATAAGTTTGAACATGCCCGTATGTGTATATCTCTAGGTTTGATATATGAATTTGAAATCACGAAATTCCGGCTTAAAAAATGTACCTCCGTTTAAATGAATTACAAAAGCTAATGATGGAGTCGAATTCCAAAATTCCAATCTTAGGTTTGTAATTCTGGTAGATCAAGGTATATCACGCATGTTCAAAACTATCGTTATCTCATAGTACAAACTGTGAAACAAATTGACCAACCATGAGTGCACAATATCTCAATTACGCTATAGTCCCTCAAATATAGATACCTCGCTCTTTATCTGAAGTCAACCCCCCCACCAAACACACACACACACACACATAGAGAGAGAAGTCGTTCCCTCCCCCAAACACCAACACACGAGCACATTAACACCCCTCTCTCTTGTAAAGTCCGGACCCCTACATAGGTCTCTATCACTTTGTCTCTCGGGCATGCACACATCTCTTCCCTCACTCTCTAGGTCTCCCGCTATCTCTCTTACCCAAGCACACGTACTATGTAGAGTGTATATTTCCCATACACACAAAACGTCACCCCCAACCGTCTATCTCCCTAGTTATGTGGTTCTCGCGCACTCACCTCACACACCACCCCCACGGCAAACAAGCACACTTTGTCTCCTTGTGCACCACTCTCCTCTTTCTATCTCTCCCACATGCGGACCCGCCCCAGCTCTTTCCCCGTATACATATATGTCGTGACTCTTTGCATAGCTCCCTAATGTATAATCGTTCTCGATTTCGCACATTGTTCTCTACACCATCTATTATAGATCTCTCATGAAGTCCCTATCACACACACGATGACTTGCTTCCCTTGCGTCTCCGTTCATAGGCCAATTTCGGACAACATCAACATTGTCTCCCTATCTATACGCCATTTATGGACACAAACGACCCCTCTCGCCCCCTCTCTTCCTCTCACTCGCTCTCTCTCCGTCGCTAGCTCTCTCTTTCTCTCGCTCTCACACCCCTCTCCCACACACACTCGATGTCTCTTCCAAATAGTCTGCTCCCCCCGCCCGCACCCGTGCTATCTCGCTACTACACATGTCACACCATCCCCCCTTCCCTTATACTAGGTTTACATCATCAGTGGTCTCTCTACTCCACATACACTCTCTGCCTCTCACACACAAACGCATGCACAGACACGCACAATCACCCATTTACCTGGATCCTCATCTCTCCTCATGTCTGCATGTGTATCTCACACACTCACTCTCTAATTATGTATATGTGTCTCCACGTGACACAACACAAATCCCCATGTACATGTCTCTCTCTATCCTCCACACACATAGACACAAAGAATCTATTATCATTGCCTCAGTTTCTAACATATCACACACGCACTCTCTCTCTCTCTCTCTCTCTCGCAAACACGCTCAACAAGGGTTTCCCCGTGAATAACTTACCGTCTATTCATGAACAGTCGTGGTAGTACGGCGAACACGAGACGTGAAAAAGAATAAATCTACACGTTCTTAGACCACCTAGTATGACTACTAGGACTAGAGCAAGCCAAAAAGCGCGCCGCCGTCACCCCCTCCTTGTCGGCGACGGGAAAATCTTCATTTTACACAGTCGAGAAGTCATTGTGCTAAGGCCCCACATGTTGAGGCGTTGAATAGAATGTAGATGCTAGTTTACGGAAGCAAGTATCGATAATACATTTGTATCTCCATACTTATATTTCTTCTCTTATAAAAAACCAAGTTGGTGATGATGGTACGTGTGCCATCTTGCAATATAGACCGTCCGATCTATATCTGATGGATGGAAATTAAACTAAAAGATACCCGCACCCCTCTCCACATTTGCAGACAAGGCCTTCCCTCGTTCATCATTATCTCCAACAAAACCTCATTGTTGAGCAATTAATAAAGGAAGCCTCTGGAACAAACTGGCCTGGTGGCCGCTGCCGGCATCGTTAATCCCCATGCCTCCGCTCAGTCCGACCACCAACCACCACCACACCCCACTCCTCTTCACCTTATCTCATATTTCTCGAGATATCATTAGTTTTTACACATGGGATTACTTCCGCAAGGGTCAATAACAATAAGTGTTTTATAAAAAAATGCATCTTGATGTTCCGTGCAATGCACGGATCTTGCTAGTACTCCTACACAAGACTAAGTTGGTGATGCTGGTGTGTCTGCCATCCATCGTTTCTGATCATTAGATCTACATCGAACGATTGTGAGGTAAGTTGTTGCCTTTTCTCACCAACATTCCACTTGTCTAGCAATTTGCAGAAAAACCCATAATTAGTATCTTAAAACCAACCACATCCCTCCCTGACCTCACCAAAACAGCCTAAGGAATATATTCTAATTGAAACATAATATATCTCTAGTGGCATATGTATATCAAAATTAGAGTGTTTTGTACCAAGTTTGTGAATACGTATTATTCTAGTTGTGATTCGTTGCAACGGACATGAACATTGCTAGTATTTCCAACCATGCATTTCTTTTCCTAGTATTCCATAGTTTCGAGTTTTCCATCAAGATATTAGTCACTCATGGTTGATATTTACTTTCAATCATGTACACATATGCACTATGTAACTGGCCTTGCTTACTGGCTTCCAAAGCTTAACTTCCACTCCTACTTACAATATGTAGAGTATTTAGCAAAAAACTACCACTTTCAACCAGCCCTAGGAGGAATCTATTGTACAAAAAATAGCAAAAACATACCCAAAATTTCTCAATCCACGCCAAAAACTACCTAGTACTCCTACCTATTAGGTTCGTTTTAACCCATTTATGACAGGTTGGCCCACATGTCCGTGCTAACGAGGCAGCTTAAACCAACACACTTTGTTTGACCGTTGACATGAGGGACCCACATCTGACCTTCTATCCTATTATTCCCCCTCAAATCATTATTTTTCCTGAACATTACTTCAAATAGTACTGATGCGTGTTCACCGATGGCGCTGGTGATGAGCAAGTTGGCCGCCGCTCCGCCGGACGGGCGAGACGCCGCGCTGGCCTCCGCACGGGTTGGCAGGCTGGCCCGAGCATGACTCACGAGCGAGCAAGCCGCTGCGCTGGCCTTCGCTCGAGCCAGATGGCTGGCCTTAGCGCGGCGCGCGCGAGCAAGCCACCGCGTTGCCGTGCCAATCCAGCTAGCAAACCTTGCAGACAAGCAGCTGGACGGAGCTATCTTGGCTAGCTAGCGGCCGCGAGTGCCGGGCGGATCTGGCATCCGGGCTGCCGCAACATGGGCTCCGCACCGCCGGTGGTTTTGACCTCGCCTTCTGCCGGCGACGGTAGCTGCGTCCCATGGCCAAGGATGACTAGGTGGACGGGCCGGAGGTAGGAGGTCATTCGAGGAATTTTGTTGGTAAGAGGAGTACAATAGTTGATAAGGTAGTCTTATCTTAAGTCTGACACGTATGCAAGTGGTAGTAGTTTCTTGGCATTTTAGTGGTTTCTTACATTATTAGAGCAAGTACAATAGAGCTGAGTCAGCGGGCTATAAGAAATAAACTACTACTACATGTTGGCTATAAGATGGGCTGTAGATGACATGGCACTGGCTTATAGCCAGCAGCTGGCTATACTATTAACCATGCTCTTAGGGGTTTCTTGTAAGGAACAATGTACGTACTACTAGCGACAAAAGGCGATTCTAGGTTGTGTTGTACTCCAATGAGTACTACTACTGGTCGCGGGAGTGTATACCTCGTTTTGTGGGTTCGATCCCGGCCGAACGCATGGCGGCCTTTTTTTAAATAGTATACTATCTAGATACATCACAGAAATGGATGTATCTAGAACTAAAATACATCTAGATACATCCATACCTGCGACAAGTAATTCGGAACGGAGGGAGTACTACACTTCGCTGCGAGTCAATATTTTACATGGGTAGTTTGAGTTTTGAAGTCAAACGGACGTGCGGCCCCACAATCTGGGTGCACTGGAGTCTGGACAGCCTAGCCACATGAACGGGTTTTCCTTCCCAGCATCCCGTGGATCGCATGCTCGCCCTAGCCGCACCTTGCTTGCAGCTTCCAGCTAGTAGCATATTTAAACTAGCGCCTCCCAATTAAGCCCGAGGAGCCGAAAAAGCCTGGCGGGGTATTGGGAACTGTGCAATATGGCCCTGTACGTAAAGTGCTCTACTACTACTCTGTAGCTTGTGGCGTTGCATGCATGGACTTCACTCCATTATCGGCTCTACTATAAAAGAAATTCCTCTTGACGTGTTTTTTTGAAACGGAGGCAAAAGCTTTGCTTCATCTCATTCATAAAGAAGGAACTACTAACAAAGTTCGACGAGATCCATTACACCTCCACAAATGGAAGCGAAAAGCCTAGTCTCGTTGTATCAAATAACTCAAATGTTCTGCCCCGCAGTAACCGTCACTGATAAACAGGCTGCTAGTGTGTGCGTGAGAGGAGCGGCTGAGTAGGCCAGCTACGTGAGAGGAGTGGCTAAATAGAGCACCGAGAGTACCCACTAGGCCACTACGCAGGTGTACTTCCCCTGCATTGATAGTACAATGATGGTTCTAGAGAATAGTAGTACCCTCCACTTCCAACTGTAGCTCCTTGGCCCTGAGATTCAAGAGTTCAAAACTGGTGCACTATACAAGACTAGACTAGAAGTATAGTACTCCCTCCTTTCCGGTTTATAGGGCTCATCTCAAAATTTTAGTTTTTCCATTTTATAAGGCTCAATTTGGTTGTTTCCCATCACATGTTCTGTTTCCAAGGTGCATTAAATCAATGCATGCAAGTATTAAGAGAAAATTGACCAATGAATGTAATTTATGCATGCATGCATTGCAATTAATGCATTGGTAAACATACTTTTTTGAGGAAAACAAGAGCATTAATTGGGTGCTTTTTTGAGTAGTAGTTGAGAAAAGTAGTACTAGTACTGCTACAGTACAAGTACGTACTCCTCTGTCACATAATGTACGATGTTTTTTGACACTAGTTGGCGTGTACAAAAAATGGCAAAAACATACCCAAAATTTCTTAATCCACGCCAAAAACTACTACCTAGTGCTAAAAATTTCTAACTAGTGCTATTATTTACAGTATAATGCAATCCCATAACGTTCCATAATGCTAGTACTAGTACTCCATGGTACCAAAAACTACTACCTAGTGCCAAAAATTTCTTACTAGTGCTATTATTTAGAGTAGTAAATAATAGCCTCACCCCTTCGCTGAGGAACGATCTACAGTTGGAAGGGACAAGGCCCTGCGGTTACTATGCTCTTATCTCCTCCTCGCCAGTTCCCCTCCCCCCGAAGAGAAGGCAGTTCGTCGCTGCTCCCATGGACTCGCCAGGCGGTTCTCCTCCTCGTCGGGGCTGGGAGACCTTGGACGACGATTCTCTGGGAGAAATCGCACGCCGCTCCGACGTCCTCACCGCCACAAGACTCGGTGCTTCCTGCACCAAGTTTTCAAGACGCTGCTTAAACAGGCTTGGGAAAAGGCCATGCTTGTTGGTCTTCCATGCGTCCTCGAGGAGAAGGTTCTTCTATGGGACAATTCTTCGAACAATCCACCACTCCCTGGCCATGGTTGCACGTTGACTCCGCTAGAGTTGACGACGTTGAGAGGTAGTCGGATTTTGTCCGATGAGAAGGTCAGTAATGGAGTTTGATCATGTAGTACTTAGTTATTCCATGTCCATCCCATAATTTTTCCGCTGCCCACTGTCTTAAATATAGGTCTGGGTCGGTGCCAACAAAGATTGGCTTGCATACCTCTGGCCGGATACCACCATGATTTTGCACAACATCCACAGTAGTGCGGCCGTTCCGGTAGACCCCTTCTCCACCATTGGGATCAGCCTTCCAGACTGGCTGGGCAAGAATATGTATGATGATGCCTACATGAGATTGAAGAAGATATCAATTGCGGACCCGCCGACAAAGCAACGCGGCTACGATGATTACTATCTCATCGCGGTGTTCGACATAAGGATTGCCATCAATGCAGGAGGCAGTAACGGCAGAGGCTGGCGCATGTTGGTGGCGGCAGATTTGTACCCCTACACGTTCAAAGACGCCGTGCACCATCTAGGCCGCATCTTCACGGTGACAAGCCAGGGGACTTGTTTCATATGGTTGACATCCTACGGTACGGGAGATTACAAACGGAATGCACAAACCATCATTTGCATCCCTAATGGTATTCCATTATTTTGCAGGGACCAGTCATCCCCCGATCAAAATAAGATCGCTGATCCTGGATGTGCATTTGCATCCACGATTTGGTCTAACCTGGAACCTTGTAGCTGACTTTGGCATATTGGGATCAACTATCTTAGCAGTCGTTACCCATGGTACCACTGATGTGCAACATGGTCACATAATCTACCACGATCGGACCGTCACCATCTACCCAGGTATTCCATTTTTTAACCCTCTTGCCTTCTCCTTCATTGTTGTACTAGTAGTATACTTTGTAGTACTAGTAGGAGTACTTTTTACCTTGGAGGACGCGTATAGCTAGCTAGGACCTTGAAGACTTGAACCCACTAGCTGCCACCATTTTTGTTTTTCCATGTCTTACTATCTCATCCATGTAGCCAAGAGTGGCTATATATAATAAGCCGGTTATTTTACTTCCTCTATACCGGAGTAGTACTATTTGCTGCACAGTATTACTGACCGACACATTTGAGCACAACATTATTATGCATGGACCTTGACTATGTACGTCACCATGTGTCCAGATCTAGGATGTCGCGTGTACCAGATGAACGGCGTCGAGTTCGACCCCCGTGATGCTACGTGGGTGCCGAGGAACACTCTTGGAGAGTACTTGCTTTTCATCGGGGACAGCCACCCCATTGTGAAGCGGATGCCACCTTCCGTGCACGACACGGAAGGCCTGCCGTTCATGAAGCATGGTTGTGTCTTCAGTGCGCACTGCTGGATGAACGACATGCTGGGACACGCTATCCCTGATTTATGCCGCTTCAGCTTGGATGAGTCTCCATCGTGTGGAACCGGACTAGAAAGCAGCGACAATGATTCCCGTTGCCCACCGCTATGGATCGTGCCATCCATGAAGAACACCTCGGACTGGAACCTGGAGGAGGACATGTAGCCCATCTATAACGTGTAAGTGGAGTACGGTAATTGTGAACGGTAGCGCTGTGAATATACGTAGACTAGTCTTGCACAAATTTATCACATGAGTTGGAGATGAACTTGTGTGGCATACTTGCATTTGTCCTTTAGAATTTATTACTAGTAAATGTGTTATGTCTACGTGCAACTTGTGTGGTTGTTGCACGGGCTCCAACACGCTCTTTGAGAAAAAAAGGTGACACAACTTTGGATATACATGACGTGGCGGCATCATACAGTAGCATCGTTCGCTATAGTTTTACTAGTACACTCCTACTAGGAGGACAACTCCTATAAAACCTTGCGCTTGGCTCTTTGCCTCTTCGGGAGGTTCAACAGTTCGTACTCGTGTGAACCTTGCACTTGGCTCTTCGCCTCTTCGGAAGGTCCAACAATGATGATACTACAGTACAATATGCTTCTGGCAATCTGACACCGATTGAACTGCTGCACGTCCACCGCGAGGGCAAGGGAGAGGGAGAGGGAGAGGACGCTGTAGTAAAAACCCTCTCCTCGTCCTACGAACCACCGCGCGCATGGGCGAGGGAGAGGCGTAGTAAGCAAGCTTCTCCTCGTTCGGCGAGTTGACGGGACACATCAAAGAAGTACTAGTACTAGTAGTAATAGTCCATACTGCATCCTTTCCAATTAATATGGCTTAATTTGAAACGAGAAAAATACACTGGCGGTCAACGTATGTAACAGTACGCTCTTTACGGTCACTATATATAGTTTTACAGCGATTATGCGATCACTAGCTCATCGTAGAGCACCGTATTGCACCCTACTGACCGGCCGCATAGTCGACGTGGCACTTTGTTGACTAGTTAAATTGTCACCTGGTTTCTGGGTCCCACCTATAAGTTGGCAGAGCAAAGAAATCAGTTAAACAAAACTTTACGCAGGCGCGACGCGAGTCCAACCCTTCCGCGCTAACCGCCCTGGTTGTGCATGTGAGTGCATGCACATGTCCTCCCTCAGTCTTCCAACAAAGAGTTTACTACATTATGTACATCTACACTTCCAATGTATTTAGCCTTTAATCTACTAAATCGATATTGATTGACTAATGCACCAACTTGTGCTATAGGTATAGGCTACATGTCTATCCTTAATTACAGCATGCAACGGCCTTCATTTAATCTTCTTATCTCAATGGTCGCATGCACACATAAGTCTGCTATTTTTGGGCGTTAATTATGCTCTGGTCAATGTGTAAATCTCTAAATGTATAGTCTTTCACGGACGTAGGGAGTAGGTTGAGCACTTGAGCATGAGCGTGTGTGTTGCGTCATGTGCTGTGTGCCGCATGGGTGCGTGAGTGTTGCGTGCGTCCATGTGTACGTGTGAGTGTTGCATGTTGCATGCATGCATGCATGGGGCTTACTCCCTCCCATTGATATGTTCATATTTCAAGCTTCCTCTGTTCCCTCCATATGGTGATACTCCCTCTGTTCCCAAATATAGTACAAAGTTGAGTCATCTATTTTGGAACGGAGGGAGTAGTACGGAGTAAAAGCCTCCCTCTGTTCTCAAATAAGGAGTATTTGTCTTTCTACAGATTTCAACAAGTGACTAGGTACGGAGCAAAATGAGGCATAGGGATACTGTAGAAAGTAAGTCCTCGCGATCCATTTATTCCCCATCTCGGTTAGAGAGAACTATTCAACTAGTCTTCGCAGTGAAGTGACAATACACGCTGCAGCAGATGGGACACATAATTAATAAGCTGAACCAGCGTGTTGGTGTTACTAAATCAGCCTTACCCAGTACTACCATCATGTTTTCCAGTAGAGCACGCTTCCGCAAATACGCCTACGCACCTCTGTCCTCCATTAACTGACATATGGGCCCTGTTGTGGTAGACCCACATGTCATCGGTGTAACTATTTACACTGCAAAGGACGGTATATCCTGGTAGTAGTACTAGTAGAATTGAAGCACTCCTCTGGTTTGAAGGATAGATACCTTCATGGGATCAAGTGCATCCTAACTCACCTGCATAGGATGTACTGATAATGATGATGGAGATGTTGTGCAGAAGCCATATATATATATATATATATCAGTTAGGCTTCTAGTGCGTACTTGTTAGTTAAACCTATGTATAAATTGTGACACTAAATATGACTAGTAAGTAGTACAGTAGAAGTACTAGTATACGTCGGTCAAATTATTCATCATTTCCACACATTGAATTGACGTGACAACACGCTGCGCGTGAGGTGACACAAGAATCCCGGCGGCGTGTTCGGGTATTCTGGAATTACCGATGAAAGTCGAAGAAGGATTGGCCCAACCTGAGAAACTTGAGGCCAAAGTGAGTGCTGACAGCGTGAGATTTCAGTCTCTCATCGATTTGTTCATACCAACCATCGATAGCGAGCACGGCATATGTTACACCCAACCTGATAAACTTCCAGGTAAGACACCGATCGGCCGTCTACTTGCACAAACATATTCCTTTGTTTATAGCTCTATTTTTCTTTTTACACGTAGACCTGGTGAAGCAATTACAATTTGACAGTTACTAAAAAGTGAAACAAGTGACTGCAGCATGCCAAAGATGTTATGAAAATGCCAACTAGGTACACTAAAACCTATATTCCACAATACTGCAGGTATCATACTGAGTGGCCTAAGGAAGCATTTCTTCCAGCGGAATTCCAGGGCGTTCAAAAGGGGCGCGTGGACGCGTCACAAGATACAGTCGGAGTGCGGCATGCACGCGATGTGGCACAAGACTGGCAATACCATGCCGGTGATGGTCAACAGCCGGCAGATGGGCAGCAAAAAAGGTTCTGGTGCTGCACACCAACAAGAACTTCGACCAGCAGAGGACCAACTGGGTGATGCACCAGTACCACCTCGGGGACCTGGAGCAAGCGAAGGAGCGGGAGCTGGTCCTCTGCAAGATTTTCTACCAGACGAACACTAGGGCCAGGAGTAAAAAGATTATAAGTTAGTTTGGTATTGGTAGTTGTACTACCTTGTCGTCCGCAAGTTGGTATTGTTGTTAACGATCTTTTGGTATGAACTTGCATTTGCTTCCAACCATCATGCCGAGGGTCGACGTGGATAAAAAGCTGAATCATTTTTCTCGAAACGAATTTTCAGGCACCTGATTTTTATTTGATGGGTAGCATAAGCACCCGCCGTTCGAATTCCCAGTTCTCCAATTTTTCGATAAAAAACAATATCCGTGCTGCATCCCAGTTATTAGTCTGTACTTGCAGAATTCTCTCGTTTATTGAGCATGTATATTGTTTTTTCAGGTCGAGCAAGTTTCAACTGGGCTATAGATTGCCAAGGTTGTTTTGTTGTTAATAGGCCCAGCCCATGACGACAACGAGGCACAAAGATCCAGCAGGTGTCTACTAGCCTCTGGCCCGCCAGCGTTAGTTATATTTTGTCTTACAACATCCGCAGGCAGTTTTATTACTGAATCAAACACACAGCCCAGTTCTATTTTCCTCTTGAAACGCATGTCCTACATCCATTTTCTAAGCTCTACCTATAGTTTTACTAGTTCGTATACACGTATCATTATATTGAAAACACATGAAATTCCCTTTTCATATTTACATCCTTATTTTTGTTGTTTTTTTCCACCAAGCGCTGATTTTTTTACCACTGGTTTTCCCTTAAACCAACTAAATTTGTCCCACGTCTTATTTGCTTACAAAAACAAAATGATTTTTTGGCAAATCAATAAGTTCTTTAAAAATGTTTATCATTTCGGGATTACAACAGTTCAGACTCGACCAAAATATGCAAAATAAGGTTGGACTTTTTGACCATGGTCCTAGGCAGAAAATGGGCTGTAATAAATTACTTAGGAATTAGCAAATGGGCTGCAAATTATAAAAAAATAGCAAATGGGCTTTATGTTGTCTGCCACAGATTTGGAGGCTGACTTGTGGGCCTACTAAGTTCATGCGTACACAAGGTTTCTCAAAAAAGAAACCTAGTCAACAATCGACTCTACCAGAGTCAGACCGTTAGATGTCAATCTAACGGCAATCGTGCTTCTTCAGTCTCTAATCCTCCTGCCCCAGCCACCCAAACCAGCGCCGTCGGAATCGCCTGCTCCCGCCTCCCATGGCCGGCAGTGGTGCTGGGAAGGCCTCACGGCCCCATCATACTCGCATCCCTGGCCTGTCTATCCCTCTACTCACCCACACCTCCTGTTATTTTCTGGCGATGGCAGCCGAACCAGTCAACCCTCGTACTCTCCACCGCGTGGACAGCCACTGCCATGTCTTCCCCGACTCCGTGTCGTTCCCTTCGTAGGCCTCGCCGTCGTCCACCACCCTGGTGCTCTCGGCGCGGCGTGGTCAACGATGTCTATCCAACGGCCGTAGTGCTTCTTCAACCTCTGGTCTTCTTGCCCCAGCCGCCCAAAGCAGCGCCGGTCGTGCGGCATGCTCCTACCTCCCGTGGCCGGCTGTGCTGCTGCGGAGGCCTCACCGCCCCCTACTATTCCCACTGCTAGCCAGGCCCTGTGGTTACAGCAGCCTCACACCGCAGCCGAACCATTGAACCCTCGTACTCCTCTCCGCGCGGGCTTCCACTGCCGCGTCGTCCCCTTATTAGGCCTCGCCGTCGTCCACCGCCGTGGTGCTCTCCACGCGGCGTGGTCAACATGGTCAAGGAATGACTTCCATCGGAAGAGTACTGTACGTGGAGAGGCTGACAGCTGGGTCCACGGCCACACCCCAGTTTTTTTTGTGATTTGCCAAGCAAGTCACTTTGTCAGGCCTGTTGGGCTGCAAATCTTTCAAGATGAGGAGAGCTTTCATTTGGCTGGCCGAGAAAATGGCCGATCAGTAATGAGAAATGGAATGTACATTTTTAAAACACATCAAACCGGCAATTAGTTTCAAATATCTTTTTTTTTTCATTTCGAGATTTTAAATTACATTAATTTTTATGCGTGGAGAATTTGTTGGATTTATATTGATATACATTTATTTTTAAAATTAGTGTGAATGTGAGTCAAAATTTCGGGATTAAAATCAGTTTGGACCGCACCGAAATATGCAAAATTTCGTATAATTTTTAATTGTGGCCACAATATGGGCTGTAATGCTAACAAAAAGAATATGGGCTACAAAAAAACCTTAATAATTAGCAAATGGGCTGTAAATTATTAGAAATAATGGAAGATGGGCTGTATGCTATTTCCCACAGATTTGAGGCTTTCCTAAAAAAAGGTTGACGCACAAGCAGTGACTGTTGGATGGCCATCCAACGGCCGTCGTGCTTCTTCAATCTCTGCTCTTCCTGCTCCAGCCGCTCAAACAGGCGCCAGCGGGACTGCCTGCTCCCTTCTCCCCGCGGCCGGCTCTGCTGCCGCGCAGGCCTCACGGCCCCACTGTACTCCCATCGCTGGCCTAGCCATCCCTCTACTCACCCACACCTGCTGTTATTCTCCGATGACGGCAGACGAACTAGTAAACCCTCGTACAGTCATACTCCCCTCTGCGTGGGAAACAACTGCCGAGTCTTCCCTGCCTCCGTGTCGTTCCCTTCCTAGGACTCGCCGTCGTCCACCGCCCTGGTGCTCTCGGCGTGGCCTGGTCAACGTGGTCAATGACCGACATGCATCTGAAGTGGACTTTAGGTGGAGAGGCCGACAGCTGGGTCCACGGCCGCACGCAAGGAAATGCCTCCTTATTACACGCAAAATAATGATTCCTCCACCTGACATCTGGGACCCACCGAAAGGGCCTCAGTATTTCGCGAAAAAAACATTACCGACGCTGACAGCTCGGAACCACCAGCTATATCTTCACACGCAAGGAAGTGCCTCCTTATTACGCACAAAAAAAATGAATACTCGCCCTGTTAGCTGGGATACAGTATAGTGGCAGACTGACTTGTGGGCCTACTAAGTTGAAGGGGACGGAGGGCTTTGTCAACTTAGTCAATATGCACAATTCTAGCTCCAGTGACCGTACGATGTCCATCCAACGGCCGTAGTGCTTCTTCAACCTCTGGTCTTCTTGCTCCAGCCGCCCAAACTAGCGCCGGTCGTGCCTCGTGCACCTGCCTCCCGTGGCCGGCTGTGATGCGACGGAGGCCTCACCGCCCCTTACTACTCCCACCGCTGGCCAGGCCATCCCTCTACTCACCCACACCCCCTGTTATTCTGCGGCGACAACAGCCTCACACCGCAGCCGAACCAGTGAACCCTCGTACTCCTCTCCGGGCGGGCTTCCACTGCTGCGTCTTCCCCGGCTCCGCGTCATCCCCTTCCTAGGCCTCGCCGTTGTTCAGACCACCGCACTGGTGCTCTCGGCGTGGCGTGGTCAACATGATCAACGACCGACTTTCATCGGAAGAGTACTGTACATGGAGAGGCTGACAGCTGGGTCCACGCGGCCGCAAGGAAGTGCCTCCTTATTACGCGCAAAATAATTATTCCTCCACCTTACAACAGGGACCCACTAGACGGGCCACCTTATTTCGCGAAAAAAACGTTTCCCCCCTGACTGCTCGGACCCACCGGACGGGCCAGCGTATTTCGCGAAAAAAACGTTCCCCCCGCTGTGAGCTCGGACCCACCGGAAGTGCCTCCTTATTACGCACAAAAAAAATGAATACTTCCCCTACTAGCCGGGACCCACCATGGTGGGAGGCTAACTTGTGGGCCTACTAAGTTGACTGGGACGGGGGCCTTTGTCAACTTTAGTCAATATGAACAATTCTAGCTCCACTGACCGTACTATGTCCATCCAACGGCCGTAGTGCTTCTTCAACCTCTGGTCTTCTTGCTCCAGCCGCCCAAAGCTGCGCCGGTCGTGCCGCATGCTCCTGCCTCCCATGGCCAGTTGTGCTACCGCAGAGGCCTCATCGCCGCCTACTATTCCCACCGCTGGCCAGGCCCTGCGGCGACGATAGCCTCACACTGCAGCCGAACCAGTGAACCCTCGTACTCCTCTCCGCGCGCGCGGGCTTCCGCTGCCGCGTCTTTCCCGGCTCCCCATCGTCCCCTTCCTAGGCCTCGCCTTCGTCCACCGCCCTGGTGCTCTCGGCGCAGCGTGGTCAACGTGGTCACGGAACGACTTCCATCGGACGTGGACTGTACGTGGAGAGGCCGACAATTGGGTCCACGGCGGCAGCAAGGAAGTGCCTCCTTATTATGCGGAAAATAATGATTCCTCCACCTGACAGCAGGGACCCACCGGACGGGCCATCATATTTCGCAAAAAAAACATTTCCCCCATGACGGCTGGGACCCACCAGCTACACCTTCGCACGCAAGGAAGTGTGTCCGGGCAAAAAAAAATGATTCGCCCCCCTGACTGCTGGGACCCACCAGCTACATCTTCACACGCAAGGAAGTGCGTCCGGTTAAAAAAACAAAAACGATTCGCCCCCCTGACTGCTGGGACCCACCAGCCCCCCGACTCCTGGGACCCACTAGCTACATCTTCGCACGCAAGGAAGTGCGTCCAAGCAAAAAAAATGATTCACCCCCTGACTGCTGGGACCCACTAGCTACATCTCCACAGGCAAGGAAGTGCCTGACAGTCGGGACCCACCTGATCGAAGCGTACATAGCGTTAACATTCTGGTCGCGAACATGTACGTACATATTGGTCGATGTAGAGGCACGCACGTGTCGTAGTAGAGGTGCGCACGTGTCATAGTAGAGGCGCGCACGTAGCATGTACACATACGTACAGCGGCCAGGGTGCAAGAAAGAAAATACAGCCATGTATGTGTACATACGGGCGGGGTCTCGAACGCCTACTCGTGCATACGTACGCGAGGGCTCGTGTACATGGCTGTGTCAGAACAAAGAAACAGCATCGTCGTCGTGTTCATGGGTCAGAATGGAATGCGTAGTCGTGTTCATTGGGAGGGCTTGGACGGAAGAGGCAATGGAAACGAGGCCTGGCGTACCGCACACCGGAGGAAACAAACCTTCTATGGTCGAAACGGGGGTCCTGTTGATCGGGAGGGGTGTGGCCTACCGCAAAACGGAGGAAACGGACCTCCTACGGTCGAAACGGGGGTCACGTTGATCGGGAGGGGTGTGCCGTACCGCAAAACGGAGGAAACATACCTCCTACGGTCGAAATGGGGGTCCTGTTGATCGGGAGGGGTGTGGCGAACCGCAAAACGGAGGAAACGGACTTGTGTTGGAGCGCTACGGTCGAAACGGGGGTCCTATTCATCGGGAGGGGTGTGGCGTACCGCAAAATGGGACTCCACGGGATACTGTTCATCTGCACCGTCGATCCCCTCCAGCCTCCATGAGCTACTGTTCATCCACCGCCGACCTCCTCCAGCCTCCACGGGCTCCTGTTCATCTAGCCTCCACCGCGTGCTACTCCATCGGCTACTATTCAACCACCCCTCCACCGTCTACTGTTCATCCAGGCCTCCACACCACGGGGTCCTGTTCAACCACCCCTCCACCATCTACTATTCATCCTGCCCTCCACACCACGGGGTCCTGTTCATCCACCACTCCACGGGCACCCCTCCACCATCTACTGTTCATCCAGCCCTCCACCACACCACGGGGTCTTGTTCATCCAGAGGCAACGCCACCACTCAATGTTCATCCAACCCCCCCCCCCCCCGTGCAACGCTCACTGTTCATCCCATCGATCGGCTTCAGTTAGCAGCAGTAGCCAAGTAATCGCTCGATCGGGTTCAGTTAATAGCCATCGATCGATCGCTCGGGTTCAGTAACGCGTAGCCTGCAGTGCAATCGTTCGGGTTCAGTTAGAGCCCAATGCCTCGCTGGGGTTCAGTTAGAGCCAATGCCTCGCACACACGTGTGTACGTGTATGAGAGAAACACGCATCGCTCGGCCCCCGACCTCCAACCGTAACCGGGAACTCCCCGAAATTTTCCTCCCCCTCGCTTCTACCACGGTTTTTTCCATCATGGACGGCCCAAAGAATGTCATGCAGCTGCGTTTCCGGCCCGCCCAGGACGAAAAGCCGATTTTCTGTCATGATTTTTTGTCATAGAAGTAGGAGCCCACCACATCTATGATGATACCGGGTTTTGTCACAATTATCGTCATAGAAGTGTCATATGTATGATAGAAAAAAATTTCGTTCGGACCAAAATGTCACGGATGTGTCTTTTTTTTATAGTGACAGGAGCCACAAGATGAGCCTCCATGACAATCTGTTTATTCTTGTGATCCAGAGATGGCTGTCAGCCAGTGGCAGTCAGAGTCTTCTTCTTCATCACAGTATGATCTCAACTATTCCTCCTCGTCACAGTACGACCCCAACAACTATTATTATGGATATCTGCCAGGCCAGCCGTGGCCATAGACCAACTTAGGCCAAAAGCCTAAGCTTGGGGGAGTATGTATTTCTCACCGACATTAAATTTATGTTCACACACACTCATTGCTAGATGTCGGTGCTCATACTTTTTCACTGTAATATCCATGCTAGTTTATTTTCTTTTTCATGCTTTCTTCTTGTGTGTTTGTTAAACTTTAAGAAAAACCAAGAAAATTAGTAGTAGTTTATTTTTCTGCTGTAGTAGTAATAATTAAAAAGAAAACCCAAAAATATTTCCCGTTCTTCTTTTGCTTGTTGGGAGCTTTCCCGTGTAAATAGTTTTATTTCTTTTCTTTTCTTTGGGGGTCAGTAGGAGAAGACCATAATTAAATTGTTGAAGTGGCTCTTATATGCATTATTGTTGATTTAACCTAGAGCCCATATTGCCTTGTCTTCTCCTGTTTATTGAATGCTCGCAGATTCCAGCTTAGTCCAATGCACGTACACTCTTATTATTATCCACACTGTTCGGTCGTGCAAGTGAAAGGCAATTATGATGATATATGATGGACTAACTGAGATGAGAGAAGCTGGTATGAACTTGACCTCTTTTGTTTTTGTAAATATGATGAGTCTCTCGTTCTTGATTCAACTTATTATGAATAAATATGTTTGCAATGACAATTATAGATCATAGTTGCTTGTGCCATGCTTGATTAGGTATGAGTTATAATGGTTTACCTTGTGTGCCAACATGCTATTGAGATGATTATGATGTGGTATGATGGGGTGGTATCCTCCTTTGAATGATTATGACTTGACTTGGCACATGTTCACGCATGTAGTTGAAACAAATCAACATAGCCTCCACGATATTTATGTTCATGGTGGATTATATCCTACTCATGCTTGCATCCAATGTTTATTAATTTTCATGCATGTACATGGCTGTTGTCGCTCTCTAGTTGGTCGCTTCCCAGTCTTTTGCTAGCCCTCACATGTACTAACCGGGAATACTGCTTGTGCATCCAATCCCTTAAACCCCAAAGTTATTCCAGATGAGTCCACTCTACCTTCCTATATGCGGTATCTACCTGCCGTTCCAAGTAAATTTGTATGTGCCAAACTCTAAACCTTCAAATAAACATTCTATTTTGTATGCTCGAATAGCTCATGTATCAACCAAGGCTGTCCTTATCTTCCGTCTTAGGCGGGTTATTCTCAAGAGGAGTGGACTCCGCTCCTCACTCACGAGAAAATGGCTGGTCACCGGGATGCCCAGTCCCATGCTTTATGCAAACTAAATCAAAATTAATTGCAAACAAAACTCCCCCTGGGACCTGATGTATGTTGGAGGCACTCGTTGTTTCGAGCAAGCCATGGATTGATGCTTGTTGGTGGAGGGGGAGTATAAACTTTACCATTCTGTTTGGCAACTGCCTATAATGTGTTTAGCATGGAAGATATCGCCATCTCTTAGTTGCTACATTGGCAATGAAAGTATACCGCTCAAAATGAAATTTATCTCTATTTCAAAACCGAGCTCTGGCACCTCTACAAATCCCTGCTTCCCTCTACGAAGGGCCTATCCATTTACTTTTATGTTGAGTCATCACCCTCTTATTAAAAAGCACTAGCTGGAGAGCAGAGCTGTTATTTGCATTCATCACTGTTAATTTATATTGGGTATGACTATGATTGGATCTCTTTTACCATGAATTACAATGTCTAGTCAGTCCTTGATCTTTAAAGGTGCTCTGCATTTTTGTTTTGCGGTCTTAGAAAGGGCTAGCGAGATACCATCTTGTTATATCATATTATGATTGTTTTGAGAAAGTGTTGTCATCCGAGATTTATTATTATGACTTGCTAGTTGATTATGCTAAATATATGAGTAATCATGAGACCTGAGAATTATTGCAAATGCGGTTAGTTATGATCTATGCTGAAAACTTGAATGCTGGCTTGACATAGTTACAACAAGAAGAGCAAATAGAGTTTGTAAAAGTTTTTCTTTCTTTCTTTCAGTTTGTCAACTGAATTGCTTGAGGACAAGCAAGGATTTAAGCTTGGGGGAGTTGATACGTCTCCGTCGTATCTACTTTTCCAAACACTTTTGCCCTTGTTTTGGACTCTAATTTGTATGATTTGAATGGAACTAACCCGGACTGACGCTGTTTTTAGCAGAATTGCCATGGTGTTGTTTTATGTGCAGAAAACAAATATTCTCGGAATGAGCTGAAATTCCACGGAACATCTTAGAAAAAACAATAAAAAATCCTCGCCAAAGATGAAGACCAGGGGGCCCACACCCTTCTCACGAGGGTGGGGGGCGCCCCCCCTAGGGCACGCCCCTACCTCGTGGGCCCCCTGGATGACCTCCGATGCCAACTCCAACTCTATATATTTGCTTTCGGAGAGAAAAAAATCATAAAGAAGAAATCATCGCGTTTTACGATACGGAGCCGCCGCCAATCCCTAAAACCTCTCGGGAGGGCTGATCTGGAGTCCGTTCGGGGCTCTGGAGAGGGGGATTCATTGCCGTCGTCATCATCAACCATCCTCCATCACCAATTTCATGATGCTCACCATCGTGCGTGAGTAATTCCATCGTAGGCTTGCTAGACGGTAATGGGTTGGATGAGATTTATCATGTAATCGAGTTAGTTTTTTTAGGATTTGATCCCTAGTATCCACTATGTTCTAAGATTGATGTGCTATGACTTTGCTATGCTTAATGCTTGTCACTAGGGCCCGAGTGCCATGATTTCAGATCTGAACCTATTATGTTTTCATGAATATATGTGAGTTCTTGATCCTATCTTGCATGTCTATAGTCACCTACTATGTGTTATGATCCGGCAACCCTGAAGTGACAATAATCGGGACCACTCCCGGTGATGACCATAGTTTGAGGAGTTCATGTATTCACTATGTGCTAATGCTTTGTTCCGGTTCTCTATTAAAAGGAGGCCTTAATATCCCTTAGTTTCCAATAGGACTCCGCTGCCATGGGAGGGTAGGACAAAAGATGTCATGCAAGTTATTTTCCATAAGCACGTATGATTATATACGGAATACATGTCTACATTACATTGATGAATTGGAGCTAGTTCTATGTCACCCTATGTTATGACTGTTACATGATGAACCGCATCCGGCATAATTATCCATCACTGATCCGGCGCCTACGAGTTTTCCATATACTGGTTCTCGCTTATTTAGTTTCCCGCTGCTACTATTACAATCACTACAAAATACCAAAAACATTACTTTAGCTGCCTTTACTTTTGTTGCCGCTACCACCACTATCATATTACTTTGCTACTAAACACTTTGCTGCAGATACTAAGTTTCTATTGGAAATATACCCTAGAGGCAATAATAAAATGATTATTATTATATTTCCTTGTTCATGACAATTGTCTATTATTCATGCTATAATTGTGTTATCCGGAAATCATAATACATATGTGAATACATAGACCATAACATGTCCCTAGTGAGCCTCTAGTTAACTAGCTCGTTGATCAACAGATAGTCATGGTTTCTTGCCTATGGACATTGGATGTCATTGATAAAGGGATCACATCATTAGGAGAATGATGTGATGGACAAGACCCAATCCTAAGCATAGCACAAGATCGTGTAGTTCGTTTGCTAGAGCTTTTCCAATGTCAAGTATAATTTCCTTAGACCATGGGATCGTGTAACTCCCGGATACCGTAGGAGTACTTTGGGTGTACCAAATGTCACAATGTAACTAGGTGACTATAAAGGTATACTACAGGTATCCCCAAAAGTATTTGTTGAGTTGACACGGATCGAGACTGGGATTTGTCACTCCGTATGACGGAGAGGTATCTCTGGGCCCACTTGGTAATGCATCGTCATAATGAGCTCAATGTGACCAAGTGTTTAGTCACGGGATCATGCATTACGGTACAAGTAAAGTGACTTGCCGGTAACGAGATTGAACGAGGTATTGGGATACCGATGATCGAATCTCGGGCAAGTAACGTACCGATTAACAAAGGGAATTGTATACGGGATTACTTGAATCCTCGACATCGTGGTTCATCTGATGAGATCATCGACGAGCATGTGGGAGCCAACATGGGTATCCAGATCCCGCTGTTGGTTATTGACCGGAGAGTCGTCTCGGTCATGTCTGCCTGTCTCCCAAACCCGTAGGGTCTACACACTTAAGGTTCGGTGATGGTAGGGTTGTAGAGATATTAGTATGCGGTAACCCGAAAGTTGTTCGGAGTCCCGGATGAGATCCCGGACATCACGAGGAGTTCTAGAATGGCCCGGAGGTGAAGAATTGTATATAGGAAGTCTAGTTTTGGCCACCGAGAAAGTTTCGGGGGTCACCGGTATTGTACCGGGACCACCGGAAGGGTCCCGGGGGTCCACTGGGTGGGGCCACCTATCCCGGAGGGTCCCATGGGCTGAAGTGGGAGGGGAACCAGCCCCTGGTGAGCTAGAGCGCCCCTCATGGGCCTCCCCCTGCGCCTAGGGTTGGAAACCCTAGGGGTGGGGGCGCCCCACATGACTTGGGGGGCAAGTCCCCCCTTGTCCGCCGCCCCCCTTGGAGATGGGATCTCCTAGGGCCGGCCCCCCCTAGGGGCCCTATATATAGTGGAGGGGGGAGGGCAGCCGCACCCAAGTCCCTGGCGCCTCCCTCTCCCCTCGTAACACCTCTCCCTCTCGTTGGAGCTTGGCGAAGCCCTGCCGAGATCACCGCTGCTTCCACCACCACGCCGTCGTGCTGCTGGATCTCCATCAACCTCTCCTTCCCCTTGCTGGATCAAGAAGGAGGAGACGTCTTCCCCAACCGTACGTGTGTTGAATGCGGAGGTGCCGTCCGTTCGGCCCTCGGTCATCGGTGATTTGGATCACGACGAGTATGACTCCATCAGCCCCGTTCTCTTGAACGCTTTCGCTCGTGATCTACAAGCGTATGTAGATGCACTGCCCTCTCCCTCATTGCTAGATGACTCCATAGATTGATCTTGGTGATGCGTAGAAAATTTTAAAATTCTGCTACGTTCCCCAACAATGGCATCATGAGCTAGGTCTATGTGTAGTTTCTATGCATGAGTAGAACACAAGTTGTCGTGGGTGTTGATTTTGTCAATTTACTTGCCGTTACTAGTCTTATTTTGATTCGGCGGCATCGTGGGATGAAGCGGCCCGGACCAACCTTACATGTACGCTTACGTGAGACTGGTTCCACCGACTGACATGCACTAGTTGCATAAGGTGGCTAGCGGGTGTCTGTCTCTCCCACTTTAGTCAGATCGGATTCGATGAAAAGGGTCGTTATGAAGGGTAAATAGAAATTGGCATATCACATTGTGTTTTTGGCGTAGGTAAGAAACGTTCTTGCTAGAAACCTATAGCAGCCACGTAAAAACTTGCAACCACAATTAGAGGACGTCTAACTTGTTTTTGCAGCATGTGCCATGTGATGTGATATGGCCAAAAGGATGTGATGAATGATATATGTGATGTATGAGATTGATCATGTTCTTGTAATAGGAATCACGACTTGCATGTCAATGAGTATGACAACCAGCAGGAGCCATAGGAGTTGTCTTAATTTATTTATGACATGCGTGCCAACATAAACGTCATGTAATTACTTTACTTTATCGCTAACCGTTAGCCATAGTAGTAGAATTAATAGTTGACGAGACAACTTCTTGAAGACACGATGATGGAGATCATGGTGTCATGCCGGTGACGACGATGATCATGGCGCCCCGAAGATGGAGATCAAAAGGAGAAAAATGATATTGGCCATATCATGTCACTATTTGATTGCATGTGATGTTTATCATGTTTTACATCTTATTTGCTTAGAATGATGGTAGATTAAATAAGATGATCGCTCACAATAATTTCAAGAAAGTGTTCCCCCTAACTGTGCACCGTTTCGAAGGTTCGTTGTTTCGAAGCACCATGTGATGATCGGGTGTAAGCCAGATTTACACACGCAATACACTTAGGTTGACTTGACGAGCCTAGCATGTACAGACATGGCCTCGAAACACGAAAGACCGAAAGGTTGAACATGAGTCGTATAGAAGATACGATCAACATGAAGATGTTCACCGATGATGACTAGTCCGTCTCACGTGATGATCGGACATGGCCTAGTTGACTCGGATCATGTATCACTTAGATGACTAGAGGGATGTCTGTCTGAGTGGGAGTTCATTAAATAATTTCATTAGATGAACTTAATTATCATGAACTTAGTCTAAAAACCTTTGCAAAATGTCTTGTAGATCAAATGGCCAACGCTCATGTCAACCTCAACTTCAACGCGTTCCTAGAGAAAACCAAGCTAAAAGATGATGGCAGCAACTATACGGACTGGGTCCGGAACCTGAGGATCATCCTCATAGCTTCCAAGAAAGCATATGTCCTAGAAGCACCGTTAGGTGAAGCACCCATCCCAGAGAACCAAGACGTTATGAATGCTTGGCAGTCGCGTGCTGATGATTACTCCCTCGTTCAGTGCGGCATGCTTTACAGCTTAGAACTGGGGCTCCAAAAGCGTTTTGAGCAACACGGAGCATATGAGATGTTCTAAGAGCTGAAAATGGTTTTCCAAGCTCTTGCCCGGGTCGATAGATATGAAGTCTCTAACAAGTTCTACAGTTGTAAGATGGAGGAAAATAGTTCTGTTAGTGAGCACATAGTCAAAATGTCTGGGTTGCGCAACCGCTTGTCCCAGCTGGACATTAACCTCCCAGACGAGGCGGTCATTGATAGAATCCTTCAGTCGCTCCCACCTAGCTACAAGAGCTTTGTGATGAACTACAATATGCAGGGGATGGTGAAAACTATTCCTGAAGTACTTTCAATGCTGAAATCAGCGGAGGTGGAAATCAAAAAGGAACATCAAGTGTTGATGGTCAATAAAACCACTAGTTTCAAGAAAGGCAAGGGTAAGAAGAACTTCAAGAAGGACGGCGAGGGAGTTGCCGGGGTCGGTAAATCAGTTGCTGGGAAGAAGCCAAAGAATGGACCCAATTCTGAGACTGAGTGCTTTTATTGCAAGGGAAAGGGACACTGGAAGCGGAACTGCCCCAAATACTTAGCGGACAAGAAGGTCGGCAACACTAAAGGTATATGTGATATACATGTAATTGATATGTACCTTACCAGTACTCGTAGTAGTTCTTGGGTATTTGATACCGGTGCGGTTGCTCATATTTGTAACTCAAAACAGGATCTGCGGAATAAGCGGAGACTGGGGAAGGACGAGGTGACGATGCGCGTCAGGAATGGTTCCAAGGTCGATGTGATCGCCGTCGGCACGCTACCTCTACATTTACCTACGGGATTAGTTTTAAACCTCAATAATTGATATTTAGTGCCAGCTTTGAGCATGAACATTGTATCTGGATCTCTTTTAATACAAGATGGCTACTCATTTAAATCCGAGAATAATGGTTGTTCTATTTATATGAGAGATATGTTTTATGGTCATGCCCCGCTGGTCAATGGTTTATTCTTAATGAATCTCGAACGTGATGTTACACATATTCATAGTGTGAATACCAAAAGATGTAAGATTGATAATGATAGTCCCATATATATCTGTGGCACTGCCGCCCTGGTCACATCGGTGTCAAACGCATGAAGAAGCTCCATACAGATGGACTTTTGGAGTCTCTTGATTTCGAGTCATTGGACACGTGCGAACCATGCCTCATGGGTAAAATGACCAAGACTTCGTTCTCCGGAACAATGGAGCGAGCAACCAACTTATTGGAAATTACACATACTGATGTGTGCGGTCCAATGAGCGTTGAGGCTCGCGGTGGCTATCGTTATGTTCTCACTCTCACTGATGACTTAAGTAGATATGGGTATGTCTTTTTGATGAAACACAAGTCTGAGACCTTTGAAAAGTTCAAGGAATTTCAGAATGAGGTAGAGAATCAATGTGACCGAAAGATAAAATTCTTACGATCAGATCGTGGGGGAGAATATTTAAGACACGAATTTGGTACGCACTTAAGGAAATGTGGAATCGTTTCACAACTCACGCCGCCCGAAACATCTCAACGTAACGGTGTGTCTAAACGTCGTAATCGCACTCTATTGGATATGGTGCGATCTATGATATCACTCACTGATTTACCGCTATCATTTTTGGGATACGCTCTAGAGACAGCTACATTCACTTTAAATAGGGCATCATCTAAATCCGTTGAGATGACACCGTATGAATTATGGTTTGGGAAGAAACCTAAGCCGTCGTTTCTAAAAGTTTGGGGATGTGATGCGTATGTCAATAAACTTCAACCTGAAAAGCTCGAACCCAAGTCGGAAAAATGCATCTTCATAGGATACCCTAAGGAAACAATTGGGTATACCTTTTACCTCAGATCCGAAGGCAAGATCTTTGTTGCCAAGAACGGGTCCTTTCTGGAGAAAGAGTTTCTCTCAAGAGAAGTAAGTGGGAGGAAAGTAGAACTCGATGAAGTACTGCCTCTTGAACCGGAAAGTAGCGCAGCTCAGGAAGATGTTCCTCTGGTGCCTGCACCGACTAGAGAGGAAGTTAAAGATAATGATCAAGGTACTTCGGATCAAGTTGCTACTGAACTTCGAAGGTCCACAAGGACACGTTCCACACCAGAATGGTATGACAACCCTGTCATGGAAATCATGTTGTTAGACAACGGTGAACCTTCGAACTATGAAGAAGCAATGGCGGGCCCAGATTCCAAAAATGGCTTGAAGCCATGCAATCCAAGATAGGATCCGTGTATGAAAACAAAGTACGGACTTTGACAGACTTGCCCGATGATCGGCGAGCGATAGAGAATAAATGGATCTTTAAGAAGAAGACGAACGTGGATGGTAATGTTACCATCTATAAGGCTCGACTTGTCGCTAAGTGTTATCGACAAGTTCAAGGGGTTGACTATGATGAGACCCTCTCACCCGTAGCGAAGCTGAAGTCTGTCCGAATCATGTTAGCAATTGCCACATACTATGATTATGAGATATGGGAAATGGACGCCAAAACGGCATTCCTTAACGGCTTTCTCAAGGAAGAATTGTATATGATGCAGCCAGAAGGTTTTGTCGATCCTAAGAATGCTAACAAGTTATGCAAGCTCCAGCGCTCCATCTATGGGCTGGTGCAAGCATCTCGGAGTTGGAACATTCTCTTTAATGAAATTGTCGGGTTTCAGGTTCCGGCAGACCCTTGAGGTTCGAACACCGGGGTGCGCATGGAGATCTCTCCCCTACTGATCTACGTCTGATCCTCTCGTGGGAACTAAGATGAAAATGATGAACAACACAAGAGACACGAGGTTTATACTGGTTCGGGCTACCGTTGTGGTGTAATACCCTACTCTAGTGTGTGGTGTGGTGGATTGCCTCTGGGGCTAATGATGGACAGTACAAGGGAAGAACAGCCTCGCGATAGGTGTTCTTGAGCTGGTGCGATGAACTGCTAGGGTGATTTCATCGCCTCTCTCTCTCTGCTAGGGTTCTACCAGATCTCTCGATGTTCTTGGGGTGTCTAGATGTCTCTACTCTGTGGTGGCTAGCTCTATTTATAGAGGCCCTGGGCCTCTCCCCAAATAATGAGCGGGAAGGGCGCCAACAATTGGCCATTTCAAAGGGGAACATCTAGTACAAGTTATCCTGACCAAAGGTGGTCTTCGGCTGCCAAAAGCACTGATGATGACGCCGTCTTGAGCTCTACGGTGACCTCCGTCCTACCGTCCGGCTGGTCTTGTTCTCGTTGCACCGGAATGGTAACCTTTGCCTGATGCCTTGGCCTGTGCTTGCCCCATTTGCACCAAAGGGGAAACAAGGACATTGCGCAGGCCGGCGCCCTCCTGGCGCTCGCCTGGTCTCGATCGTCATGGCTTGCGTCACGGGTTCCTCGCGAGGTACCCCTGCCTTGATCTCTCCGCCTCCTCGCGAGCCTGCCTAATGAGGCTGCCTCTGAGGAAGCTTCCTGTCGTCCGCCCCGCAAGGCTTGGCCCCTCGCGAGGATCTTGAGCTTGAGCTGACGAAGATGGGCCGCGTTGGGCCCCCGCTTGAGCCATGCCGCAGGCCGTAGGCAGGCAAGTCTGGGGACCCCCGTTCCCAGAACACCAACAGTAGCCCCAGGGCCCAAAGCGCGCGCGGGCTTGGCTTAGCAAAGAAGCGAAGTGGCAAGCGCGAAGAGCCGCGGGCCCTAACATCCTGTGGCCTTGGGCACCGCGTCGCGGTTGATTGGGCGTGGGCGTGGGCGTCTGCACTTCCCATGACGCCTCGGCAACTTCATGACTGACAAAAAAGGGGGAGGGCCTGGCCAGGCTTCCTTGCCCCGCTCTCGTCCGTCTTGCCCTAGATCCCCTTTCTCGTTCTCCTTCCTCTTCTTCTTCCTTATCCTTGCTTTCTCTTGCGCCAATGGCACCGATCCGCCGGTTTTCAGCTGAGGAGAAGGGAAAGGCCCCCAGAGAGGGACCTAACCCCCTCCTGCCAAAGACGCGGCCAATCCTTTGTCGCCGGGACAAAGGCGCCTGGCAGGTGGTGTCGAGGCCGTGGTACGAGTGGCCGCCGCCTGGGTTTCCGCTGCCCTTGCACGCTCGTGTCATAGGCCCTGGGGGGGAGGGCGCCAAGCAACATCGACAGCATCGCCGCCGACGCCGGCGAGTCACAGTGGTGCGCCTCATCCCCCCTGGAGTCCACGCGGAGCTTGTGCTTCATGCCTCCATGCCTCCAACTTCGTGGATCCGCCTTCCTCCCTCCTCCGCCTTCGAGATGCCGCTGAGCGGGGCCCTGGAGCTCTGGCTGCAGCACGCCGACTGTGGCACCCCTGCAACCAGAGCGGAGGTCGCGATCGTCGCTCCGGGCAAGGTTTTCATGACCCAGGGCTGGGGTGAGATTGCCCGGGTCTGTCGCACGGACGGCACCTTGGTGATCCATCTTCAATACGACGGTGCCTCCTTGATGTTCTTCAAGGTCTTTGATGAAGAAGGACGCCGGCTAGAATGCTACCCTAAGGGAAGCGGCAGTGGTGACGAACGGGCGAGGACCAGCCCCGTCCGTTGGTCCTCCTGCAGCTCCTCAGGCAGCAGCGGAGGGACTACGGGCTTCAGCGGCTCCCTCGATCTCCTCGCGACCCCGGAGACGAGCGACGACAGCTACGAGCCTCCGAGCTCGCGCCACGCTCAGAGTGAGGCAGCTGCATCGGGCCACCGACGCCACTGATCTGGATGGGATTGGCGCCGGCACTGGGCAGCCCACTGTTGATGATGGCGTCGCCTGGGGAGGTGCTAGCAAGTAGCGTTCCTTAGGGTTAGCACCTTTTGTTCCCTGCAAGGAATTAAAGCAACACCCCGCGGGGGTATGTAAGGCGTCTGGCGTGCTTTTGTAATTACTATATCCTTAATATGAATTGGTGTGAGGTGTCCGTTCTGTTCCATCTAAGCTCCCCCTTTCTATCCTCACGAGGACTTGGCGCTCTACGCTGACAGGTCCCAGTCCCCAGGCAAGCTTCAGCCGTCGCTAGTATGCCAGGTCGCGATGCCGTGGTCAAGGCAAGGAGGTGAGCGGCCCAAGGTCTGGTAAGAGCCCCCGAGTCGCGATGCTCGGGAGGTCCCCTTTAGCGCTCAAGCAATCCTTGCTGGGCGAGAAAGGAAGGTAGCGTCGTCGTGATAGAGTTGCACTGGGCGGGGATTTAGCGCTGCATTGGTCTAGCTTTTGCGACGGCGCGACTTATCTTGTGTGTCTGACGTAGTTCCTCAGAGAGGCGCCTGGCCTGAGAGGCGGTGGTCGAGGCAGTGCTGGGTTAGGCCCTCGTGAGCTTCCTCCCACTCCCCCACACTTTCCTTAACGCTCTATGTCCTCAGGCCCCGGCCCTCGAGCAAGCTCATCCGCCGCTAGTTTGACAGGTCGCGATGCCGTGGGTCAAGGCCAGGGGTGAGGCCTGGAGAGCCAGTGGGAGCCCATGAGTCATGATGCTCATGTACCCCCCTTTTAACATGCAAGCAGTCCGTGCCGAAGAGAGGGAGAGAGAGCTCACGATTCCCCCAATGTCACTCCTGGAGTAGGTCCTGCACACCAATCACGAGGAGAAACAAGGCATGTCGTTACGGTCGCTGGCCAACCTATGGTCACTCCGAGGGAGCGACCAGGGCACTGAGGGCCTGGTGAGGTGGCGCTGTGCGGGGCTGCCGCGGCTAGAGCTCGACCACTCAGGTTTATCAACGCTGCAGGGACGGACCCGTGCGCACGCGCGATGCCAGAGCGAGCGTCTCTTCAAAATAGGCGTCGATCGAGCAGGTGATTAGGTCAGGTATGTTAAGCACATAGGAGGAAATCCAATTTCAAGCAAGCGCAGGTAAAAGCAACCGCCGCTGGGTCGGGCCTGAGCGGCGTGGGGATGATGCAGCCCGAGGGGCGCCCCCAACAAGGTAAATAAAGAGCATAAACAAAATGGATACATGCCGCGGGGACGGACCCACGCGACCTGGGAATGGTGCAGCCCTGTGGGCGCTCCCAGCTGAAAGTAGAACTCTGAAAGATGTCACCTGGTGCTGTTGAAGATGAAGTGATGCTGAGGAAGTGAGCGATGCGCGGTGAAGATGTCGACCCTCATGAGCCCCTAGGCCCAGGGGCCTCGGGAGGCTCTGGCGGCACGTGCAGGTCTTCGGGGACCATCGCCACCTCCGCTAGGACCGCGCGATGCCTGACCTCCTGAGCCTCCAGAATGCTCCTCAACAGGCGCTGATGTGCGGCGACCGTGCTCGGCAGGCCGCAGGGCATGCGAACGTAGCTGTGGGGTGGTCCCACGCAGCGCCCTACGGACGAAGGCCATAGGCGCTCCTGGGACACAGCTCGGTTGAGCCGTGCTACGTCGATGCAGACGCGCAGTCCTCCATCCTTGCCTGGATGTGGGGCCACGGCAGGCAAGCGGCGGCTACCGCGCATGACTCTGGACTCTTGTAGCTCTTGGGTGTTCCTTGCGATGAACTCCTGGGGGTTTTGTCTCCTTTGACTTGTACCTTTTTGAGGAAAGCGTGCCTAAGAGCACCCCTCCAAGTGGTGCCCGAGCGCCTCCCCCGCGAGCTTGGCAAGGTCGGTGGCTCTCCAAGAGAGAGCCCCCGAGCCCTGCCTGAGGAGGGCGCCAGGCGCGCCTTCCTATGTGCGAGAGGGCGGCGCTCCCTGATCGGGCATGAATCCTGACGCAATACCTCCGAAGGTGCCTACTTCCTTGTGGCTCTGGCCAGGTGAGGTCTTCTTCTGCTTGAGGGTCGCCTCGGGAGGCCTCCCGCTCCTGCGATCTGGGTCTTCGATTGCTGCGGCTTGGAACGCACGCTCGAGTGAGCACATTGCGTCCCTTTATTCACAAGGTACGGTGATGACTCCACCGCTTCCTGGCATCTTGAGGACATTGTAACCATGGTGAGTCACTGCCATAAACTTGGCTAGGGCTGGGTACCCATGGATGGCGTTGTACGGCAGGCGGATGTGAGCGACGTTGAAGTCGATGAGCTCGGTGCGGTAGTTGTTACGTTGCCCGAAGGTGACCGGAAGGCGCACTTGCCCAATTGGAACAATGGAACCATCAGTGACTCCTGAGAAAGGCTTGGTCGACTGAAGCTGGTCATATGGCACTTGGAGATTGTCGAACGTCTCGACGGACAGGATGTTGAGTCCTGCCCCGCCATCGATGAGGGTCTTGGTGACCTGTACGTTGCTGATGACTGGGGAGCAAAGCATCGGGAGGACTCCGGCGGTTGCCGCACACTTGAGCTGGTCTACGGAACTGAATGTGATCGCGCACGAAGACCACCTGAGAGGGCGCGTGGCCTTAAACTTGGGAAGGACTGCATTCACCTCACTAGCAAACTGCTTGAAGATGCGTTGTGAGGCTGGGGCCTGGTTGCCGCCCAGGATTCAAGCAATTGCACGCGGCTCTTGGAAGCCCCCAGCCCCATTGTCTTGGTGTTGGTTTTCGTTCCTCCTCAGTGGAGGCAGCAGAGGAGGGAGGCCTGCGTTGCCGTGGGGACGGTCCTCACGAGGCTGGTCCCTCCAGCCTCCCTCGCGAGGCTGGTCCTGCCAGTGATCCTCGCAAGGGCGGTCACGCCATCCCTGGCGAAGGCCACGGTCTTCCCATCGTCCACCGCCTCTTCCTCCTCCTCGGCCATAGCCCCTGTCGTTGCGCTTTGGGCGTCGGCCGATTCGCCCATCTCGCACAGCTCTGAGCTCTTGACATTCATTGGTGTTGTGGGTGTGGAGGTCATGGACACGCAGTACCGTCCGCCCTTTAGATGACTCAGGCTGATCGCTGCCTCACTTGGTGTCCGGTTCCGCTGCTAGCACGGCAGCCCCCATGCGCTTCACGTCCTTGGCCTTGAGCTTCTTTTCTTCCGGGTCGGCTGCCGGGAGCTCAAGGAGGGAGAGCCGCCCTTCCTCAGCCCTGTCGCACTTGGTCGCCAAGTTGAACAGCTCCAGGGATGTGCACAGGTCTTCATGGATTCCTAGCTCTTCCTTCATCTTGACGTTGCGCACGCTGTCGGAGAAGGCTGAGATGATGGCTTCTTCAGTCACCTTGGGGATCTTGAGGCGAGCGTAGTTGAAGCGCTGGATGTACTTCTGCAGGGTTTCTCCTGGCTGTTGGTTGATGCAGCGCAGGTCGCTCACGGCTGGGGGCCGGTCGCGAGTGCCTTGGAAGTTGGCGATGAAGCGGGTGCGCATCTCGCTCCAGGAGGAGATCGTGCCGGGAGCCAGGTTCAGGAGCCAGGTGCGGGCGCCGTCCTTGAGCGCCATGGGGAACCAGTTCGCCATGACATTCTCGTCTCCGTTGGCGGCTACGATGCCTAGCTCGTAGAGCTGCAGGAACTCCGCGGGGTTCGCTGTGCCATCGTAGCATGGAGGGAGGTCAGGCTTGAACTTGCCCGGCCATGTGACGTCGCGCAGCTCGGGGGTGAAGGCGAGGCAGCCCGCCATGGCCACTGGCGCCCTTTGCTGGTGCTGGACTCGTTCTTGCGGGTCACCACGCGCCACCACTGGGAGAAGCGCGGGGTTTTGTCGTGGAGGCATTGGGGCGCGATCTTGGCATGCCGGCGCTGGGAGCGTGCGAGAACCTTCCCGGGGACGTGGGATCTCCTGGCAGCTCCCTTCTTGCTGCACTGGCGCCGGACATGGAGGGTCTCGCCCTGGGGCTGCACGCCTTGGAGCCAGGGCACCTTCTTGGGGAGGAGGCAGCGGAGGCGCCTCCTGATCCTCGCCCCCTGCACGGGATGGAGGGCGAGGCAGCAAGAGGGACCGCCAGGGGGAGCCCCCTGCGGCACTAACGAGCTCGGTGATGCGGGCGAGCCAGTCCTCGTAAAGGTCATCGACGGGGCGATAGTGCAGGAGCTCCCGCGCCAAGAGCAGTGAGGCGTGCGCGTCCATGGGTGCGCGACGGGCGTGGGACGACGAGCCAGCTGGAGTCAGCGACGTGGTGGCGGTGCGGCCATCCCGCCTCATCGAGGGTTGCTGGGACGAGGCCTGCTACTCATTCCCCATCGGGCCGGTGGCGGCGTTGGTAGTGGGTGACGGGGAACTACGAGGGGGCCGCCGACGGGCGCCGTTAGGGCGACGCGAGCGGCGTGAGCAGCCCGGTGCTCGGCGCGAGCCCGACGAGCGTCAGCCATGGACACGACGGAAGATCACACGCGAACAGCGGAAGGAAGATTCCGGCGCACCCCTACCTGGCGCGCCAAATGTCGGGTTTCGAGTTCTGACAGACCCTTGAGGTTCGAACACCGGGGTGCGCGTGGAGATCTCTCCCCTACCGATCTACGTGGGATCCTCTCATGGGAACTATGATGAAAATGATGAACAACAAAAGAGACACGAGGTTTATACTGATTCGGGCCACCGTTCTGGTGTAATACCCTACTCTAGTGTGTGGTGTGGTGGATTGCCTCTGGGGCTGATGATGGACAGTACAAGGGAAGAACAGCCTCGCGAGAGGTGTTCTTGAGCTGGTGCGATGAACTGCTAGGGTGAGTTCATCGCCTCTCTCTCTCTCTCTGCTAGGGTTCTACCAGATCTCTCGATGTTCTTGGGGTGTCTAGATGTCTCTACTCTGTGGTGGCTAGCTCTATGTATAGAGGCCCTAGGCCTCTCCCCAAATAATGGGCGGGAATGGCGCCAACAATTGGCCATTTCGAAGGGGAACATCTAGTACAAGTTATCCTGACCAAAGGTGGTCTTCGGCTACCAAAAGCACTGACGATGAGGCCGTCTTGGGTTCCACGGTGACCTCCGTCCTGCCATCCGACTGGTCTTGGTCTCGTTGCACTAGAATAGTAACCATTGCCTGATGCCTTGGCAAGTGCTTGCCCCCTTTGCACCAAAAGGGAAACAAGGACACTGCGCAGGCCGGCGCCCGCCTGGTGCCCGCCTGGTCTCGATCGTCATGGCTTGCATCACGGCTTCCTCGCGAGGTACCCCTGCCTTGATCTCTCCACCTCCTCACGAGCCTGTGTAATGAGGCTGCCTCTAAGGAAGCTTCCTGTCATCCGCCCCACGAGGCTTGGCCCCTCGCAAGGGTCTTGAGCTTGAGCTAACGAAGATGGGCCACGCTGGGCCCCCGCTTGAGCCATGCCGCAGGCAGGCAAGTCTGGGGACCCCCGTTCCCAGAACATCGACAGAAATGATCAAAGCGTTTCAGTTTATGCAGACTTATGGAGAAGCCTGCTTTTACAAGAAAGTGAGTGGGAGCTTTGTAGCATTTATCATATTATATGTGGATGACATACTTTTGATGGGAAATGATATAGAACTTTTGACAGTGTTAAGGCCTACTTGAATAAGTGTTTTTCAATGAAGGACCTTGGAGAAGCTGCTTACATATTAGGCATCAAGATCTATAGAGATAGATCGAGACGCCTCATAGGTTTTTCACAAAGCACATACCTTGATAAGATGTTGAAGAAGTTCAATATGGATCAGTCCAAGAAGGGGTTCTTGCCTGTGTTGCAAGGTGTGAAATTGAGCTCAGCTCAATGTCCGACCACGGCAGAAGATAGAGAAAAGATGAGTGTCGTCCCCTATGCCTCATCCATAGGGTCTATCATGTATGCCATGCTGTGTACTAGACCTGATGTAAACCTTGTCGTAAGTTTGGTAGGAAGGTACCAAAGTAATCCCGGCATGGAAGACTGGATAGCGGTCAACAACATCCTGAAGTACCTGAAAAGGACTAAGGATATGTTTCTCGTATATGGAGGTGACGAGGAGCTCGTCGTAAAGGGTTACGTCGACGCTAGCTTCGACACAGATCTGGATGACTGTAAGTCACAAACCGGATGCGTGTATATTTTGAATGGTGGGGCAGTAAGCTGGTTCAGTTCAAGCAAAGCGTCGTGGCGGGATCAACATGTGAAGCAGAGTACATGGCAGCCTCGGAGGTAGCGCATGAAGCAATCTGGATGAAGGAGTTCATCACCGACCTAGGAGTCATACCCAATGCGTCGGGGCCGATCACTCTCTTCTGTGACAACACTGGAGCTATTGCCCGAGCCCAGGTTTCACAAGAAGACCAGGCACATCAAGCGTCGCTTCAACTCCATTCGTGAAAATGTTCAAGATGGAGACATAGATATTTGCAAAGTACATACGGATCTGAATGTCGCAGATCCGTTGACTAAACCTCTTCCACGAGCAAAACATGATCAACACCAGGACTCTATGG
The DNA here is from genome assembly GCF_018294505.1 of Triticum aestivum. Taxonomy (NCBI): domain Eukaryota; kingdom Viridiplantae; phylum Streptophyta; class Magnoliopsida; order Poales; family Poaceae; genus Triticum; species Triticum aestivum. The sequence goes on along the minus strand of NC_057809.1, from coordinate 59,821,083 downwards.
GTGTTCGATTCATCACAATGTAACTAGATTATTGACTCTAGTGCAAGTGGGAGACTGTTGGAAATATGCCCTAGAGGCAATAATAAAATGATTATTATTATATTTCCTTGTTCATGATAATTGTCTATTATTCATGCTATAATTGTGTTATTCGGAAATCATAATACATGTGTGAATACATAGACCATAACATGTCCCTAGTGAGCCTCTAGTTAACTAGCTCATTGACCAACAGATAGTCATGGTTTCCTGACTATGGACTTTCGATGTCATTGATAATGGGATCACATAATTAGGAGAATGATGTGATGGACAAGACCCAATCCTAAGCATAGCACAAGATCGTGTAGTTCGTTTGCTAGAGCTTTTCCAATGTCAAGTATCATTTCCTTAGATCATGAGATCGTGTAACTCCTGGGTGCCGTAGGAGTGCTTCAGGTGTACCAAACGTCACAACGTAACTGGGTGACTATAAGTGTATACTACATGTATCCCCGAAAGTATCTATTGGGTTGACACGGATCGAGACTGGGATTTTTCACTCCGTATGATGGAGAGGTATCTCTGGGCCCACTTGGTAATACATCATCATAATGAGCTCAATGTGACCAAGTGTTTGGTCACGGGATCATGCATTACGGTACGCGTAAAGTGACTTGCCGGTAATGAGATTGAACAAGGTATTGGGATACCGACGATCGAATCTCAGGCAAGTAACGTACTGATTGACAAAGGGAATTGTATACGGGATTGCTTGAATCCTCGACATCGTGATTCATCAAATGAGATAATTGAGGAGCATGTGGGAGCCAACATGGGTATCCAGATCCCGCTGTTCGTTATTGACCGGAGAGTCGTCTCGGTCATGTTTGCGTGTCTCTCAAACCCGTAGGGTCTACACACTTAAGGTTCGGTGACGCTAGGGTTGTAGAGATATTAGTATGCGGTAACCCGAAAGTTGTTCGGAGTCTCAGATGAGATCCCGAACATCACGAGGAGTTCCGGAATGGTCCGGAGGTGAAGAATTGTATATTGGAAGTCCAGTATCGGCCACCGGGAAAGTTTCGGGGGTCACTGGTATTGTACCGGGACCACCGGAAGGGTCCCGGGGTCCACCGGGTGGGGCCACCTATCCCAGAGGGTCCCATGGGCTGAAGTGGGAGGGGATCCAGCCCCTGGTGGGCTGGTGCGCCCCTCATGGGCCTCCCCCTGTGCCTAGGGTTGGAAACCCTAGGGGTGGGGGCGCCCCACCTGACTTGGGGGGCAAGTCCCCCTTGGCCGCCGCCCCCCTTGGAGATGGGATCTCCTAGGGCCGGCGCCCCCCTAGGTGCCCTATATATAGTGGAGGGGAGGGAGGGCAGCCGCACCCAAGTCCCTGGCGCCTCCCTCTCCCCTCGTGACACCTCTCCCTCTCGTTGGAGCTTGGCGAAGCCCTGCCAAGATCACCGCTACTTCCCCTTGCTGGATCAAGAAGGAGGAGACGTCTTCCCCAACCGTACGTGTGTTGAACGCGGAGGTGCTGTCCGTTCGGCGCTCGATCATCGGTGATTTGGATCACGACGAGTACGACTCCATCAACCCCGTTCTCTTGAACGCTTCCGCTCGCAATCTACAAGGGTATGTAGATGCACTCCCCTCTCCCTCGTTGCTAGATGACTCCATAGATTGATCTTGGTGATGTGTAGAAAATTTTAAAATTCTGCTACGTTCCCCAACAGTTTCCAGGTGTGGTTGAATTGACAACTCAGCTGCTAATACTTGAGAATATTCTTTGGCTCCCCTTGTGTCGAATCAATAAATTTGGGTTAAATACTCTACCCTCGAAAGCTGTTGCGATCCCCTATACTTGTGGGTTATCAATGATGCAGCAACCAATGAGGCAGAAAGCTACGTCACACCACGGAACTCCCAGGTGGATTACGATAGCGAGTGAAATATTTGCTTTAATTCCTCAGCTTGCCCTTGGAAGGGACATAGTACTACTTTTTGCTTATCGCACTATCTGTATCATCCTGCTTTAACACACCTTTTTGAATAAACAATGCATAACATTACGACTATAATTGCATTCTTGTTTTATATATATATGTGTTCATTAATGACGCCTTGCAACCGTACACTTTGGTACGGTCAATACACCAGGGGCTTAAGTACCCCACAATATGGTGTGAGAAGTCCGAACACTTTCACAAGTGCGGCACCCCGAACTTATAGCATTATATGCATCAGCTCCGAATCATGTCTTTGGTCAAATGTTGGGTTTGCCCGGCTCCTATGTTTTGGTACCTTAGGTTCCGCTCTATTGGCTAAGGTAGCACTAGGAGAACTACTGCAATTGTGCCCCGGTTCTGCTGGGCTAAGCACCTCAGTAGAGAAAGCTAAAACTGACTGTCATGATAAGGCGAGAGACGGGTCGCTGTTCGGCGAGGTGTCGAGTCCCTAAAGACTTACGCCGCTTAGAGCGAGGAGTCGGTCCTGTATCGTGCCCCGAATTCGGCCTTCCGGATACCAAGGGCTTCGCCGAAATTTAAAATTATAGAATTATATGGCTAAGTGAGAGTGATAGAGCATTATTAGTCTGGTTGCCTTGTTCGCTGTGCTGAGCACCTCCCTCGAAGGACCCAAAAATGGGAACAAGAGTGCTTAGGTTTATCCCGAACACCCCAACACTCGCGGCATGGGGGCAGAAGCCGAGGACTAGCCATCTCTCAGATTGGATAAATAGCCAAACAAAAGGTAATATTTTGAATTCAAACAAGTGTTGCATAGCGCATATGAAACAAGTTTTCATCATATAGGATCACACGAGCAAGTTTACTCAAATATTACACCATTTGAACATTCGTCCGCTACAAGACGGGCACCCTTCAACACGCCCTCATAATAAATTTCGGGGGTGCGATGCTCCTTGCCCTACGGTGGTCCTTCCTTGATCAGCTTCACGGCGTCTAGCTTGGCCCATTGCACCTTCACGCGGGCGAAAGCCTGTCGTGCACCCTCGATGCAGACGGACCACTTGACGACTTCCAGCTGTGGGCAGACATCCACAAGCCGCCTCACCAGGCCGAAGTAGCTGTTCAGAAGGGCGTCGCAATGCCACAACTGGACTATAAAGCCCTTCATGGCATGTTCGGCCGCCTTGTGTAGCTCGACCAACTGCTTCAGCTGGTCGCTCATAGGCACCGGGTGTTCGGTCCCAGTATACTGAGACCAGAACAGCTTCTCCGTTGAGCTTCCCTCCTCGGCCTGGTAAAACTGTGCGGCATCCGACACGCTGCGGGACAAATCTGCGAATGCTCCTGGAGAGCTTCGGATTCGGGTAAGTAATAGGTAATTTACTTTCGCATGCTTGCTTTGCATATAGAATGCCTTACCCGCCGCTATTTTCTTCATCGCGTCAATCTCCTGGAGGGCCTTTTGGGCTTCGGCCTTGGCACTCTTTGCGCTCTTGAGGGCCGCGGCAAGCTCAGACTCCCGCGTCTTTGAGTCAAGCTCCAACGCCTCGTGCTTCGTCACGAGAGCCTGGAGCTCTTGCTGCACCTTGCCCACCCGAGCCTCTTGCCTTTCCCGCTCGGTGCACTCCTTGGCCGCTTTATCTTCGGCTCGGACAGTGCTTGCCTCAGGGTCGCCACTTCGGTCGTGGCCCCTGGCAAATTCATGATGATCCTGTCATTTTGCAATCGCATTCTTTTACAGATATCCATAGACTGGGTATTACTTACCTTTGTTCTCCTCGAGCTGCCTCTTGGCAAGGCCGAGCTCGTCCTTGGACCCTTTAAGGTCCTGCTTCAGTGCAGCGACCTCCGCAGTCAGTGCGGCAGATGCTAGCAGCGAAGCCTGCATACGCACATTGACATACTTATATTAGACTCCTGCGATATTGTTTGATCCTCTGTTCGGCTTTTCTTTGTGAACACCAAACAGAGCATCAGGGGCTACTGTCTATGCGCTAATATTTTTCCTATATTTTAAACGCTTACCTCAAAGCCTGTTAGAAGGCTGGCACAGGCTTCAGTCAGTCCGCTTTTGGCGGACTGAACCTTCTGGACCACCACACTCATAATAGTACGGTGCTCCTTGTTGATGGAAGCGCTGCTAAGCGCTCCCAGCAGATTTTACGGCGCCTCTAGATGGACAGAGGTCACCGGCACAGGCGTCTTGCCCCTCTTGGAAGGAGGCCGCCTACCCGAGTCCGGAACCACTGGAGGTTCCGGCGCGGTGTTCGGCTAAGGGCCAAACTCGGAGCCCTCAGGGGCCTTGTTCCCTCTGCTCCCGGAGTCCGGAAGGTCGCCTTGAGGCGCCTTCGGGACTGTCTCCCCTCGACCCGGTGCCTCTTGAGACAATACCTCGGCGTCGTCCGCAGGGCAAGGGGAGGTGGCGGTCGGAAGTGGGTCGCTATCCATATCCGACGAGCCCAGGGAGCCGTCCGATGATACATCGATATGGGCTCGTGGCGGCTTGCATAATCATATTCGACATTAGGGGAAGCAGTGCGACAAAAGGATACTATGAGTTACTCTGGTATATGAATACTTACGACCTCCCCACGGGCTTGGCCCTGGGCAACCACTCGTCTTCGCCTTCGGCGGCGGTGGTGGAACTGTCCGGAAGGAGAGTCCTTCCCTTCTTGGACCCTCCAGCCTCCCTAGTTGGGGCGTCCTTCCTTTTCTTGTCTCCCCCAACTGTAGGGGGAGCATCTTTTTCTTCCTCCTCGTCTTCGGGGGTGGAGTGTGCCGCAGAGTCATCGGACGGTGAGTCCGATGACGCCTGGCATAGGGAGCTCTTTCGGGTTCCCTTGGCCTTCTTGGTCTTCTCCGGCACCGTGTAAGGAGCCAGAGTCAGCATCCTCGTCAGGAGAGCGTATGTTGGGCCTTCGGGAAAAGGAGCGAGACACTCGATCTGTCCGGCAGTCTCCTGCCAGTCCTGTCAAAGGTACGGGAGCTTAGATCCCGCATAGAGTCAAACTATGAAAAGCAAGTATCCTATGAGAGGTAAAACAGCTTACCACGCTGGCTTGGCGCTTCGCGCAGAATCCGCGGTCCTCGGTAGTGGGAGGGGGAACCTAGACACTCTTGACTAGCACCTCCAGGCATCTTCGTGAGTTGTGTCGAATATCCTGTTCAGAGTTCGGTGCTGGGCCAGGTCGAACTCCCGCAAGTTGAAAGCCCGTTGTTGGCACAGGAGGATCCGGCGGATGAGCATGACCTGGACTACGTTGACAAGTTTGAGCTTCTTGTTCACCATGTTTTGAATACATGTTTGGAGTCTGGTCAGCTCCCCCGAATTACCCCAGGACAGGCCCTTCTCTTGCCTGGAGGTGAGTCGCGTGGGGAAGCCAAATCGGAACTCGGGGGCCGCTGCCCATTTAGGGTCACGCGGCTCAGTGATGTAGAACCACCCCGATTGCCACCCCTTTATGGTCTCCACAAAGGAGCCCTCGAGCCATGTGACGTTGGGCATCTTGCCCACCATGGCGCCTCCGCACTCCGCCTGGCGGCCGCTCACTACCTTCGGCTTGACATTGAAGGTCTTCAGCCATAAGCTGAAGTGGGGCTTGATGCGGAGGAAGGCCTCGCACATGACGATAAACGCCGAGATGTTGAGGATGAAGTTTGGGGCCAGATCGTGGAATTCCAGGCCGTAGTAGAACATGAGCCCCCAGACGAATGGGTGGAGAGAGAATCCCAGTCCGCGGAGGAAGTGGGTAAGGAACACTACCCTCTCATGGGGCCTGGGGGTGGGGATGAGCTGCCCCTCATCTGGGAGCCGGTGCTTCGATGTCATCGGGCAGGTATCCGGCTCTCCTCAGCTTCTTGATGTGTCCCTCTATGACGGAGGAGACCATCCACCTGCCTCCCACTCCGGACATGGTTGGAGAAGGTTGAGGTGGGAAATGCGGACTTGGGCGCTGGAGCTCGAGTGTGCAAAAATGGATGAGCAAAGGAGGAAGAAGGCGTGGATGAAAAGGTGAATCCTTATCCCTTTATATGGGCGGACGAAACTAGGCGCGGTTGGCTTACCCATGCCCGTATTGATGAGAATCCCGTGATAAGGGGACACGATCTCTGCTTTGACAAGACATGTCAAAAAACTGCCTCACGTTATGTGCGGGGCTAGTTAAAGGAAACGGTTCGAATAATCACCGGGCCATGACCTAATGTCGTGTTGCCAAAACGTGTCAGCAGATTAGATTTGTGGAAATATTATTCTCTCTACGGTGGTATGTGGAACTTATTTTGCAGGGTCGGACACTATCCTTGTATTCAAATTCTTCCGTGGTGTATCCGGAGGAGGAACCCGCCTTGCAATGCCGAAGACAATACTGCGCGCCGGACTCATCGTCATTGAAAGCCTGTATCAGGGGCTACTGAGGGAGTCCTGGATTAGGGGGTCTCCGGACAGCTGGATTATATCCTTTGGCCGGACTATTGGACTATGAAGATACAAGATTGAAGACTTCGTCCTGTGTCCGGATGGGACTCTACTTGGCGTGGAAGGCAAGCTAGGCAATACGGATATGTATATCTCCTCCTTTGTAACCGACCTTGTGTAACCCTAGCCCTTTTCGGTGTCTATATAAACCGGAGGGTTTTAGTCCGTAGGACAACATACAATCATACCATAGGCTAGCTTTTAGGGTTTAGCCTCTTCGATCTCGTGGTAGATCAACTCTTGTACTACACATATCATCAATATTAATCAATCAGGACGTAGGGTTTTACCTCCATCAAGAGGGCCAGAACCTGGGTAAAATATCGTGTTCCCTGCCTCCTGTTACCATCTGCCTTAGACGCACAGTTCGGGACCCCCTACCCGAGATCCGCCGGTTTTAACACCGACACCCCTCAACAAAAAATAGTAATAGCATGGGGTATAAAATATGCGCTACTACTAGATGGATAGATGTAGCGCAGGTGGGACACACCGCGCTGCTGCTATGCCACCAACCATCCACTCCATGCACTCCATCCACCCCCGATCCAGATCCCCTCCACTACCGGCCTCCTTCCACCTCCTCTCCTCTCCCAACCTGTACTAGCACACAGAGGGATAGGAGCCTACTCCCGCACCCCCGCCACCGCGCACCACTTCCACGACCTCGCCTCCCCCATCCCGTCCCACCTCGGAGAGAGAGAGAGGGGAAACGCCATGGTGGAGGAGAAGGAGTCGACGTCGGTCTCGCTCAGCCAGGCGGCAGAGGCCGTCGACCTCGAGGACCCGGCCAAGTCATCGCCGCGGCAACCCCACCGTCGAGGTATGCACGCACACACCCATCCCCCGTCTCCCCGATCTGTACATTGTGCTCCGTTCCGACTGGATCTGGTAGCGGTAGGGGGTGTCGCACTCGCTCTAGCATGCATGCGTAGTAGCGGCTTGGCTGGCTTTGATTGCACGTCCGATCTAGTCTGGTTCCTCCCGTGGTGCGTGGGGTGTGGTTTCTGTGCAGCTGAGCGTAGAGTTTCTGACGGACACCTGTCATGTGGCTGAGGTGGTTTGTTCAGTCAGATGCTAGATTCGACGCGAGGTGGTGGTTTGCTCAGTCAGATGCAGTGGCGCGTGTGATTTTCATCTTGCCAGGTTGGCATCCATTTTTGGTTGTATCCACGGATCGGTTGGCAACTGCAGCATGCTTATTGTCTGCAGTGTATAGCTTATGGTGTGGTCCTAGTTACGCCTAGTCTGAAATGTGATGCTCTGATTTTGCTGTTGGTGGGGTTTTGTTGTTAATCTGTGACTGTTGGTGGAGGCCATGCTCTCATAACACCACGTTCTATTGATTTGTATCATTTTTCATTGGATGAATTCAGATTCTGTGACCTTCCCTGTTTGCAATGTTTGCTGCTGGAATTAGTCACAGATGGGAATGCAATCTTCAAGTCAGAGGATGCCATGCTTCCATGGTTTGCAATAATAGTGGGATGTTCTGATTTATATTAGTACAAGTCTAGAAATATTTATCCATGTTTGTGTCTTATTTTTGCAGGCTTGCTTTTAGTTCAGCGATTGCCAGGGGATGCAATATCTGGCCTCCATTGCACGAAAAGGTAATAAGCTGAGAACTCATAATATTTGCTGGCACCAGTCACTGAAACATCAAGTTTTCCGTATTTTGTAGCTCTTTTTGTTAGATCCAATTATGTATTTGGCTCCCCAATGTTAGTATCCTATGCACAATCCTTGGTATTTTGAGAAAATCACAAAAGGAACAATGCTCCAAATTGAGCATATTATAGAGTCATACATTCAGTTTTACTTATCAGAATGATGTGCTTTATTATTTTAGTGATATGCACGATCCACCTATAGAAGTGTCTACCATTGCTGCTATAAAGAGTATCGTATATAATATTCAACAAATTTATATGTACATTGTGTCTTTCTGACATCTCCGTCAATTTTACAATGGGGTCAAATTCGCCAGTAGTTTATGTTTACATATTATTGTCATTTCGAACCATTAAAAAATTATTTGAGATACCTAACACTGATGATCATGCTGTTTAAACAAATATATTTTGCTGAAATTGTTTGAGAGCATCGTGTTGTGGTAGAACTTTGTGCTTCATCAGTCATACAAAGAGCATGGGAAAAGCTGATGCAGGTAGTGTCATTATAAACATGATACTTCCCATGGAGTTCCTCTCCTCTTAACTTCTTAGGATCAAATTGGTTACCTATAACTATTTACCTATAACCCAGGTACCTACAAACTCCCCTCTGTTATGTTTTATACCAACTCTGTTTTTCTGCTAGTCAAATAGACCGTAATACTAATACCATTATGTAGCTAGATAGATCATTGTTGGTTCTGATGCTTATTTATTGACACACCAAGTGTTGTTACTGCTGATGATTACTAGTACAATGGCAATAATACATCTTCAACCAAGAGTTAAATTGAAATGACCTGACTGTAATACATCTGCTATTGTTGATGCCTTCTTGCTATCTTGCGAATGACCTGGGAATTATTTCTACTTGGTGCACAACCTTTGCTTGTTGCAATTTGCCTCAAAAGCTTGTATTCAGAATCTATAATAAGATTTCGTACTGCCTTGGAATTCTTTATCTCCTTTCACTTGTTGTCATGCCTAGAACTGTATCCTTCTTAAGTTGGGTTTTCCCCAATTTCTATGATTGGTCTGTTTGGTACTGCTTGTAATTCATATATACTATGCTGCTGCTATATGCTTTTGTTTATGCTATTGTTACTTAGTGCTCTGCTCTAGGCTGTTTGTGAGTTCCTAGTAGTGGTCTTGGTTCATTGTTTAATTCCAGAATTTGTGAGTTCCTAGTAGGGAACACATGGACTTGACGCTACGGCGGCGGCGACAACGATGATATCGACATGGGGCTGCGGCGATGACGACGACGACATCGACATCGACACGGGGCTGCGGCGGCGACGATGACGACGACATCGACATGGGGCCGCGGCGGTGACGGTGACGACGACATCCTCACCCTACTGCAGCGGCGGCGATGACGATGACATCAACACCATCAAACACGGGCTTGTGGAGGCGCTGATGCCGACGACCTATAGGCATGGCGTATATTGTGCATATATATTTATTAATTATCTATATCAGATATGTATGATTGACTGTATGTATAAAATGTATGTACTATGAAATGCATGTATGTGAGTAGTTTGAAATGCATGTCTAAACTGGAATAGGTAGATTTTTATATTTTTTTAAAATCCTAATTCGTTACTAGTAGTGTGGGTGTATCATGGACGCGCTACTACTATCATCATTTACCAGTAGCGCTGGCAAAAAAACAAGCGCTGCTGCTATCATCATTTACCAGTAGCGCTGGGCAAAACAAGGGCTACTGCTAAAAAATAGTTGTAGCGTCGTAACAGTAGCGCGTGTACCTACGCTACTCGTAGCAAAAAAAACGAACGCTACTGGTAAGCTTTTTCCTAGTAGTGCCCATTGCAAATTTAAATGAAATTTAGACATGATGACATGATGATCATGCAAGGACAAGCAAAGGCTAAGCTAGGGATGTGACACCTTTCCTCACTAGGACAATGCTCTAATAATGAAGATCATCACACTTTATTTCTTACAACTCAAGAATTACAACTCGATACTTAGAACAAAATATGACTCCATGTGAGTGCCTCCACCGGTGTACCGGGATGTGCAATAAATCAAGAGTGACATGTATGAAAAATTATGAAGGTGGCATTGCCACAAATACAATGTCAACTACATGATCATGCAAGGCAGTATGACAATGATGGTGCGTGTCATAATAAACGGAATGGTGGAAAGTTGCATGGAAATATATCTCGGAATGACAATGAAAATGCCATAATAGGTAGGTATGGTGGTTGTTTTGAGGAAGATATAATGAGGCTTATGTGTGATAGAGCGTATCATATCACGGGGTCTGGATGCACCGGCGAAGGTTAAGACAAGTATCTCTGAAAGTCACAACTACTCAACTAGCATAACTCTAATATCACCATCTTCCTATCTCAAAACAATCATAAGGAATCAAACTTCCCATAGCATTCAACGCACTTTTTATGAAAGTCTTTAGTATACCCATCTTGGATGCCCGTCATATTAGGACTAATTTTATAGCCAAAGCAAATTACCATGCTGTTCTAAAAGACTCTCAATATAATATAAGTGAAGCATGAGAGATCAATAATTTCTATAAAATAAAACCACCACCGTGCTCTAAAAAGATATAAGTGAAGCACTAGAGCAAAATTATCTAGCTCAAAAGATATAAGTGAAGCACATAGAGTATTCTAATAAATTCCGATTCATGCATGTCTCTCCAAAAAGGTGTGTACAGCAAGGATGATTGTGGTAAACTAAAAATCAAAGACTCAAATCATACAAGACGCTCCAAGCAAAAGACATATCATGTGGTGAATAAAATATAGCATCAAGTAAAGCGATAGACGAAGACGAAAAAGGGGGTGCCTTCCGGGGCATCCCCAAGCTTAGGCTTCTGGTTGTCCTTGAATTTTACCTTGGGGTGCCTTGGGCATCCCCAAGCTTAGGCTCTTGCCACTCCTTAATCCAAAATCCATCAAATCTTTGCCCAAAAACTTGAAAACTTCACAACACAAAACTCAACAGAAAATCTCATGAGCTCCGTTAGTATAAGAAAATAAACCACCACTTTAAGGTAATGTAATGAACTCATTCTTTATTTATATTGGTGTTAAACCTACTGTATTCCAAGTTCTCTATGGTTCATACCCGCCGATACTACTCATAGAATCATCAAAACAAGTAAACAACACACGACAAACAGAATCTGTCAAAAACAGAACAGTCTGTAGCAATCTGTAGTGTTCGAATACTTTGGGAACTCCAAAAATTCTGAAACATTAGGATGACCTCAGGAATTTTTATAGTGATGTACTGCAGTTGGAATTGGTATTTTATCAATCTCTGGTAAAAAATGATAATTACTTTCATGAGCGCATACTTTCTGTTTTTATCAGCAAGATCAAACAACAGTCACCCAAGATGATCCTAAAGGCTTTACTTGGCACAAACACTAATTGAAACATAAAAAACACAATCATAACAGTAGAATGATGAATTATTTATTACTAAACAGGAAAAAGCAAAGAACAAAAATAAAATTGGGTTGCCTCCCAACAAGCGCTATCGTTTAATGCCCCTTGCTAGGCATAAAAACAAGAATAGATATAGGTATTGCCATAATAATGATAAGGCAAATCGCGAAAACTCATCTCATACTCCCTATGTTCAGCATCAAGTTTCCTTTGTGGCAAGCAAAAGTAAACAAGAGGGTTAAATTTAATGCGACAAAAGTCCCCAAGATCAAGCTCGGGAGGTATTGGTTCCTCCTTTGGCCCCTCATATTGCACAACCAATTCATCACTATAAGCATTATTTTGGCAGAAAGTCACGAGCCTTTGTTCAAGAGAAAAACCTAACCCATTATTCTGAATAGAAAAATTATCATTGTGTTCAGAAATCCAATCAACTAGAACATCGGTAGGAACATTTTTTCTAATGTTTTCATTATAAGCAACATGATCTAAAGATCGTAAACGCATTATGTATTCTTGATCAAAAAGGGTTGCTTCTATGGGGGACGACCAGCATCCACCCTATAATGCGCAAAATTTTCATTGGCCTCTCTTATTATAAATCTGAACTCATGTGCTAAAAAGATGGTAGCCGCTCGCTTAACATAAGAATGCTCAATGTTGGAAAATTATAGAAAAATCCTTTGTATGCAAGGATGCATATGGATAAATAGTATTTCAAGTTCAACCACGAGCAAAGATATAACATCGGCAAGACTACTAGTTCTATGAAGAATAGACCCACCCATAGTGGCAACGTACCAGCACACGTAAAGAAATTTTGAATAACTCCTTTTCCAATAATATTACCACTACAAATCCAAAAGTTTTTAGTGTGCAAAATAGTAGGTTCTTCATGAGGATTATCAAAAGCATCAAAGTTTCCCCCATTGTTACTACTATCCTTTTCAATGATAACCTCCCCAGTTTCTAACATGATAGTAAAAAACCGCACTAAGAACGAACAGACAAGAGGCAAGCGAAAGATACGAAGGGAAGAGGGGCGAAGAAAAGGAAAAGGTTTTAGAAAATTGTTTTAGAAGTGAGGGAGAGGAAAACGAGAGGCGAATGGCAAATAATTTAATGGGAGGGAGAAGAGTTTATGATGGGTACTTGGTATGTATTGACTTGGTGTAGATCTCCCCGGCAACGGCGGCAGAAATCCTTCTTGATACCTCTTGAGCATGTGTTGGTTTTCCCTTGAAGGGGAAAGGGTGATGCAGCAAAGTACCGTAAGTATTTCCCTCAGTTTTTGAGAACCAAGGTATCAATCCAGTAGGAGACAACGCATAAGTCACCTAATACCTACACAAACAATCAAGAACCTTGAAACCAACTCGATAAAGGGGTTGTCAATCCCTTCACGGCCACTCGCAAAAGTGAGATCTAATAAAGATAAAGTAAATATTTGTGGTGTTTTTGTTGTATAGATTAGAAAGTAAAGATTGCAAAATAGTAAACGAGATGCGATGAAAATAAAAGAGTAGCAATATAATAAAAAAGAGACCCGGGGGCCATAGCTTTCACTAGTGGCATCTCTCAAGATAGCATGTATTACGGTGGGTGAACAAATTACTGCCAAGCAATTGATAGAAGAGCGCACAGTTAAGAAAGTATCTAAGGCAATGATCATGAATACATGCATCACGTCCGTGTCAAGTAGACCGAAACAATTCTGCATCTACTATTATTACTCCACACATCGACCGCTATCCAGCATGCATCTAGAGTATTAAGTTCATAAGAACAAAGTAACGCATTAGGCAAGATGACATGATATAGAGGGATAAACTCAAGCAATGTGATATAAACCCCATCTTTTTATCCTCAATGGCAACAATACAGTATGTGCCTTGCTGCCCCTACTGTCACTGGGAAAGGACACCGCAAGATTGAACCCAAAGCTAAGCACTTCTCCCATTGCAAGAAAGATCAATCTAGTAGGCCAAACTAAATCGATAATTCGAAGAGACTTGCAAAGATATCAAATCATGCATATAAGAATTCAGAGAAGAACCAAATAATATTCATAGATAATCAAGTTCATAAATCCACAATTCATCGGATCTCGGCAAACACACCGCAAAATAGTATTACATCGAATAGATCTCGAAGAACATCGAGGAGAGTTTTGTATTGAGAATCAAAGAGAGTGAAGAAGCCATCTAGCTAATAACTATGGACCCGAAGGTCTGTGGTAAACTACTCACGCTTCATTAGAGAGGCTATGGTGTTGATGTAAAAGCCCTCCGTGATCATTTCCCCCTCCGGCAGATCGCCAGAAATGGTCCCGAGATGGGATCTCACGGGTACAGAAGGTTGCGGCAGTGGAAAAGTGGTTTCGTGGCTCCCCCTGATGTTTTTAGGGTATAAGAGTATATATAGGTGGAAGAAGTACGTCGGTGGAGCTATGAGGGGCCCACGAGGGTGGGGCCGCGCCCTCCTGCCTCGTGGCCGCCTCGTGGCATTCCAAACTTTAACTCCAAGTTTTCTAGATTGCTTTCGGTCCAAGAAAGATCATCGCGAAGGTTTCATTCCATTTGATATTCCTTTTCTGCGAAACACTAAAATAGGCAAAAACACAGAAACTGGCACTGGGCCTCCGATTAATAGGTTAGTCCCAAAAAAATATAAAATAGCGTAATAAAGCCCATTAAACTTCCAAAACTGATAATATAATAGCATGGAACAATAAAAAATTATAGATACATTGGAGACCTATTAGTAAACAAATTACTGTTGGGCAATTGATAGAAGAGCAAATAATTATGAAGATATCTAGGTCAATGATCATGTATATATGCAGCACATCCAATATTAGTAGACTGACTCTTGCCTGCATCTACTACTATTACTCCACACATCGACCGCTATCCAGCATGCATCTACTGTATTAAGTTCATGGAGAGACAGAATAATGCAATAAGAACGATGACATGATGTAGACAAGATCTATTCATGTAGGAATAGACCCCATGTTTTTATCCTTAATAGCAACGATATATACATGCCTCGTTAACCCTTCTGTCATTGGATGAGGACAGCGCAAGATCGTAACCATCACAAAGCACCTCTTCCCATTGCAATAAAAATCAATCTAGTTGGCCAGACCAAACCAAAGTTTCGGAGAAGAAATACGAGGCTATAAATAGTCATCCATATAAGAGATCAAAGAAGACTCAAATAATATTCATGGATATAGATCCGATCATAAACTCACAATTCATCGGATCCCAACAAACACATAGCAAAAAGTCATTACATCAAATATATCTTCAAGAACATCGAGGAGAACATTGTATTGAGAATCAAAAAGAGAGAAGAAGCCATCTATCTACCGTCTACGGACCCGTAGGTCTATGGTGAACTACTCATGGATCATCAGAGGAGCACCAATGAGGATGATGTACCCCTCCGTGATCGTGTTCCCCTCTGGAAGAGTGCCGGAATAGGGCTCTAGATTGGATCTCATTGTTCTGGGACTTGCGACAGCTGGCATTGTGTATCGTCGACTCTCCTAGGGTTTCTGGAATATCTGGGAATTTATAGAGCTGAGAGCCGGGGAGGAGACTCCCATGGGCCACACCACCCACCTGGGCGTGCTAGGGGCCTCTGGCATGCCCTGGTGGTTTGTGGGCCCCATGGGCCTCCCCTATGGTACTTCCTTGGCTCCCAAGTTGTCTTCTGGTCCAAAAAATTGCAAAAAGTTTCACTGCGTTTGGACTCCATTTGATAGGGATTTTGCGAAGTTAAAAACAAGCAAAAAAATAGCAACTGTCACTGGGCACTATGTCAATAGGTTAGTCCCAAAAAATGATATAAAGTTGCTATAACATGAATATAAAACATCCAAGAATGATAATATAACAGCATGGAACAACGAAAAATTATAGGTACATTGGAATGTATCAGGGCTCCAGAGGCGAAGGTTAGAAAGGCAGAGATGGAGAGCACCGAGGCAGAGCTGGAGAAGGATAATCTTCAGTTCTTAGGGCTCATGGCCGGACACAGGGAACGGACGCTAGCGACCATTTAGATTAGGTATTAATTATATATCTAGAGCCAGACTAGTACCACTTAGTTGATGTAAATGTAATGAAATCCGTCATCTTTATATGAAATATGTCATCTTTATATGTAATCCGACCGTCTTTATATCAAAATTCGCCTAATTTGAATGAATATCATCCAATTGGTTCAAATGGTTATCAAAATGTAGCCCTCTTCATCATGATAAACTGACGAGAGAGGACATCCAACCATTAATTGACAAGATCGTGAAATGGATCGTTGGCTCGAGAGGGAAGCCTCTGTCTTACAAAGGTAGGCTCATCCTTATCCAAGAAAGCTTAGCTAGGATCCCTGATGACCCACAAGTATAGGGGATAAATCTTAGTCCTTTCGATAAGTAAGAGTGTCGAACCCAACAAGGAGCAAAAGGAAATGACAAGTGGATTTCAGCAAGGTATTTTCTGCAAGCACTGAAATAGTCGGTAACAAGTTGTTTGATGGCAAGATAATTTGTAATGAGCAAGTAACGGTAATGGTAAATAAAGTGCAGCAAGGTAACCCAATCCTTTTGTGGAAAAGGACAGGCCCAAACGGTCTCTTATGATAAGCAAAGCATTCTTGAGGGTTCACGGGAATTTCACAATATCACTTTCATCATGTTGGCTTGATTCGTTTTCGCTACTTTGATAATTTGACATGTGGGTGGACTGGTGCTTAATTAGGTGTTGTTCTTACTTGAAAAAACCTCCTACTTATGATTAACCCCCTCGCAAGCATCTGCAACTATGAGAAAAGTATTAAGATAAAATCTAACCATAGCATTATACTTTTGGATCCAAATTGGTCCCTTATGAAGTAGCGAATAAACTAGGGTTTAAGCTTCTGTTACTCTAGCAACCCATCACTAATAACTACTCCACAATGCATTCCCTTAGGTCCAAATATGGTGAAGTGGAATGTAGTTGACGTTCACATGACACCGCTAAGGGAATCACAACATACATAGCATCAAAATATCGAACACATATCAAGTTCACATGATTACTTGCAACATGACTTCTCCCGTGACTGATACGCCTCCAAGTATATATAATTTTTGATTGTTCCATGCTATTATATTATCCATCTAGGATGTTTTATATGCATTTATATGCTATTTTATATGATTTTTGGGACTAACCTATTAACCTAGAGCCCAGTGTCAGTTTCTGTTTTTCCTTGTTTTTGAGTTTTACAGAAAAGGAATACCAAACGGAGTCCAATGGACGTGCCAATTTTGGACGATTTTTGATGGACCAAAAGAAGACCCCGGCGTAAAAGAGGTGGGCTAGAAGTGTCCCGGGCCGTCCACGAGGGTGGGGGGCACGCCCACCCCCCTGGGCGCGCCGCCCTATCTCGTGGACGACTCGGGCACCTCCCGGATTTGTTCCCGACACCAAAAATTCCTATAAATACCCAAACCTCCAAAACATAATCTAGATCGGGAGTTCTGCCGCCGCAAGCCTCTGTAGTCACCGAAAACCAATCTAGACCCGTTCTGGCGCTCTCCATGACGAGGAGGGAGTAGTTCATCCTCGGGGCTAAGGGTATGTACCAGCACTACAAAAAAATACACTTCCGTGATGATACGTGTTTGTCATAGTAGGTCGCTTTTTTGTCATGCATGTACATCCATGACAAATTTATGACAGAATAAAGATAGTCATACATGTGCTGTCGTAGAAGTGTTCCATGACATCACCAAAATTATCATCATGGAAGTGTCCACTTCCATGACGATAAATCGCCCGTCACAGAAGTGCTTTCGTCAAGGGTGACCGACACATGGCATCCACCGTAACGGAATGTCGTTAAGCTATCGGGTCCGGTTTTGGATCCAATATCCCGTTAACAACCAAGACAAATGGGAAATTTCCACGTGTAAAATTCTTAATGGCCGGATGAAACACGTGTCAGCTCATCAGTGGGTCAGATAGGCGCCTATGATACGTCGACACGTGGCACGGCCCAACAGAGGCCCATTCCTGTGTAAAGGCCGACCCGTTTGACTTGGTCAAAAGCTGGCGGGCCGGCCCATGGAAAGCCTATTAACGGCCTATTTGAATATAGCCCATTTACAGCCCGCTAACCCAAGGCCCGTTACGCCCTATCCGAATTAGGCCCAGTAGCATCATCTGGGCCATCCAATATGATTCCATCCCGTTTTCACTTCTCGCCCATGTATGGCCCATGACGTCTTTCGGCCCATATGAGGCCCTACGTAACTCTTGGCCTACTAACGGCCCGTGGTGAAACTGGCCCGTAATGAACAGTGTATCACTTTACACCCATTAACGGCCCGTGGTGAAACTGGCCCGTGACGAATAGTGTGTCACTTTATACCCATTGACGGCATGTTATTTCGTTGGGCCGTTTCTAGCCCATGTTATCTTTCGGGCTTCTCAGAGCCCATTTATTCTTGGGCTCATTTCCAGCATTCATTTACTTACGACCCGTTACTGTCATTTTCTGCTTGTGGGCCAAATTTAGCCCGTGGTTACAGTCGGCCTGTTTGTGGTCCGTTAATTCGTTGGGCCATTTTCATAGCGTCATCAAATATGGCCTATTAACGATGGCCCATTATGGTCGGCCCATGAACGGACGATTCTAACTCTAGCCCGTTTACGGCCATAATGAGGCCTGTTATTGGCCCATGTTTGGCCAATCAATCATACGGCCTGTATAAGGCCCATTGATGATACGGCCCGTAGAAGGCCCATTGTTTCTACGGCCCGTAGAAGGCCCATTGTTTCTATGGCCCGTAGAAGGCCTACTGTTTCTACAGCCCGTAGAAGGCCCACTGTTTCTATGGCCCGTAGGAGGCCCACTGTCACTACAGTAAATATTAGCCCATGGTTATTGTGGCCTAGTTTTAAAAAGTAGGTTATTGCAGCCACTAGCAAACCGCGGAAAAAGAACTGCACTGACTACAAGCAAACAAATAAACAAAACAAGGAAATAAATAAGCAAGCAACTTATGCTAGGCTATCACGGCTATTACACATATTACATCCACTGGGCATCAAAGTTCGCCACCAGTGCAAATATAGGGAACACACCAGCATATAAACGCCACAGCAAAACAAGTCTAGAACTGAAACCACTTCAGAAGAGCTCAAGAAACAATATCCTGGGCACCCATAATGCTGGCAAGATGCTTAGCAAGCTTATTAACTTTCTCTTGTTTGGCGCTTAAATCCTCCAGCGCTTGCTGTTACACAAGAAAGTACGCATCTGAATTCTGCAGGGACTTCCTCAGGCCTTCGGCTTCTTGCCGCAGCACGGCTGACTGATGCATTTCAGCTTGTAGTGGAGACTGAAGAAGCCGAAGTGATTCAGGCAGCGAGTTGGAAGAGCTTGTGCCAGCGGTACTGGCCAGTAACTCGAACACTACATCAACGCAGGACTGTGTGGTTTTCTCACTGTCTACAAGATCATTTTTATCACCTTTCTTGGAGACTAACAGGGTTGTCTCACTATCTTGAACCTTATCTGCATTACTTTCTCTTCCATTGCATAGTGGGGTGCTCTTCTCCAATATTCTATTTGCATACTACAAGAGAAACAAGCAGACACATCACAGGTTTAGCTTGTAGTATACGAAACTCATTTTGGTAAACCGGTTTAGTAGTAAGGTGGACAGGATAACAACATGAAACAAACATATATCTATGTACTATGGTCACTGTATTGTCCATATCATTCTAGTTTATGTTCCCTATTCAAGATAGAGACACAGTTCAACTCATATATTTTTAAGACACATCAACATAGACAGAATATAAGTGTGAGAAACTACACAGCATTGGCAGCACTTGTAATGTGCATCACATGAGAACATAACTGTTTATGCAACTTAAACTGAAATCAACATAGAGCAAGAAGTTAGAACAGCAATCCAGTTAAAGAAATAGGTTTAAAACATACCTGTTGCGCCATTAGAGTTTCAATTGGATCCTTCAAATTCGAAAGTAGTTGGTATGAGTAAATACAGTGATGCAACAACAAAGGAGTATGGACCATAGCTACGGAATCTAACCTGAGAACAGTTGCTCTTCTGCTTTAAACGTGGAGTTTGGGTTAGTTGTGGTGCTCTTCGTGCTTTGCACACTGCAGTAGCTTTACAAACTGCTCGTGTGGGGGTACTCTGTGGTGGACATGGTGCTTTGTCAACTATAAGTGGGTTACTATCCGCTGGGGTTGCGGTTAGATGGGTTGTAGCTGGTTCTCTGCCCAACGGTGTAAGTGTGCAATATGGAAGAGTCTCGATTATGTGTGGTGGGGCTAGTTTGTGGGCCAGTACAACCATGGTTCTATCTGCATCAACGGGTAGCACTGTCTTTTGTGAAGAACGGATTTTTTCTCCCTTAGATACTGCCATCACCCCCTCCAATTCAAATGGCTGATAAACAAGAAAAGAAATTGAATGTACAAACATTGTATGATAGACATATGTGGTAATTCACATGTATGTTGTCTAACCAAACAGGACAGCATGACACAATTTGACATATATGATGCCTAACTAAACAGGATAGCGTGACACAGTTTCATATATATGATGGATAACTTAACAGGATATAATGGCATAATTCAACATATGATGAGTGCCTAAACAGGATGACATGACAAAACTATATGATGTCTTTCTAAAATAGGTTGGGATGAAATAATTCACATACATGTTGTCTAAGTATACAGGATGGCATGATATAATTGACATAATTGATTCATATACTAAGCAACTGGCACTCGCTTGTATGATCTCTAAACTAAGCAGATAGAATTCAATAGTGTGCATATGATGTCTAAACTAAGCAATGAAAGACACCATATGCATCATATGAGAAATATAAATATTGCAACTTAGAGCATACACCTTAGGTGGGATATAGGACTGGTCATCTGTCTCTGAATCCTCCTCTAAGGAGCTCCCTGTAACCATCGAGATATATGCTTCAATAGGTACCATTTCCTGCTCTGAACACCTTGTTTTCACTCCAGATCTTTCCATAACCGGCTCAAATGGCTGATACACATGAAGAGTAGTTCAATATACACAGATTGTCGACAAATGGAATACGTAATGAAAAAAAAGATGGCATGAGATAATTCACATATATGATGCCTGGCTCCATGGCAGTGCATAATTCACATATATGATAACTAGCTGAAAAACATGGCATTGCATAATTCACATATCTGACATAGAAAGCAAACAGGAGGCATTCACACAAAGCATGTCTAATCTAAACAGATGGCATGGCAATGCAAGATATGAGCAATATAACCCAGCCAAGTTAGAGCATGCACCTCGGGGGGAGTGGAATACGACTGGTCATCTCTCTCTGAATCCTCCTCTGAGGAGCTATCTGTAACCAGCAAGAAATCTGCATCGACAGGTAGCACTGACTGCTCAGAAGACCTTGTTTTCACTCCAGATTTTCCAATGACCGACTCAAATGGCTGATGCACAGGCAGAGTAGACGAATGTATAAACATTGTTGACAAATGGAATACATTATGGAAAAAAATATGGCATGATACAATTCACATATATGATGACTGGCTAAACAGGATGGCGCCATTGCATGATTCACGTATATGATGCCTGGCTAAAGAAGATGGCATTACATAATTCCCATATACTCCCTCCGTTCCTAAATAATTGTTCGTTTTAGAGATTTCAAATGGACTACCACATACGGATGTATAAAGACATATTTTAGAGTGTAGATTCACTCATTTTGTTCCGTATGTAGTCACTTGTCGATATCTCTAAAAAGACTAATATTTAGGAATGGCGGGAGTATGATATAGAAACCAAACAGGTGGCATTCACACAAAGCAAATCTAAACTAAGCTGATGACATATAAGATGTATAATGTAAGCAATGCAAGGCGCCATATGCATGATATGACCAACATCAGCATGCCAGGTTAGAGAAAACACCTCAGGTGGTAAACAGGCATGGTCGGCTCCTTCTGAATCTCCATCTGAACAGTTATCTTCCTCTGGAATACAATCTAGAAATGCAGGAGGGGGGAACTTCGCCCACCATGGAGCGGCGTCTGCATGACATTATATTCGCACACAACGGTCTTCTCTTTTTCTCTACATGTTCAGTATGATTGTGTACAATATCTGACATGCATAATAAAAAAATAGTTAGATTTTGGAAGGCCTAAGGGGTGCATGCAAAAATCAAGACTGATGGTAGCAAACGAGTGGATGGATCCAAAACTAATGATACCAGGTAGATTATAGCTTCAGTTTAAAAAGATAGACAATGGATCATCTATTGTTTGTTGCCCACCCAACTTGAACCACATAGAAGACCCCAGATGAACCAGATAGTAGACAGATACTATTCGTTGCTGGCTTGATATGAGACCCATGGGCAATTCAAAACTCAAGATTGAACGATAAAGTAGCAGGTAATAATAACCGATGTATAACGTAAGCAAACACGAAAGACTGCGACCTCTCTTCCGGAACTGTGTAGTCCTCAGGGTCATCTGCTCAGTCGGTGATGGTAATGCGGTTGGCGTGGCTGCCGGCAACGGGGAAGATGATCTGAGGCGTCGAAAGGAAGTTTGCAGGGGGGATCTCTGCTGCAGTGAACGCTTTTGTCGATGGTGCACCTTAGGTGGGGTGGATGATGGCACAACAGGAGCAGGACATAACACACAGAGTTTTCTTTGACGCCTATCTGAAAATGAAGTAAATCCGTAAGGGCTCCTTAGAATTGGAGGATTCTATAAATGCAAGGACAGGAAAAACACAGGAATAGGATAGGAATGCATGTGCAAAACAGAGCATTTGGAAACATAGGATTTCAGTCAACCTGTGTGTTTGGCTCACATGAATTGGAAGAACAGAGGAATGGAGAAACAAAGTGATGCGACGGGTGTACAACCTCTTTGGCATAGCCTTGTGGACCTCAGCATCATTGGTTGGACGTGGAGGATGGGGATGATGCCGGTGTGACTGTCAGAGGCGGGGAAGAAGATCCTAGGCCTCTGGAAACGGCGCCGAGGGTACTGCTCCACTGTGATGGACGGTTCCATCGTTGGAGCAGCTCCGCTAAGGTGTCCAGTGACGAGGCTGAAGCATGACAAGACAGACAACGTTCATCTGAAGTGGGACCCTAATATCATCTGCAATAGATGATGTAAAATACATCACCAAAAAGTGCTAGATGTAAAACGCATCAGCCGCGCCACGGCCGCTCCGACAGATGCTGTAAGTACTATTCACTCTGAACTTACCTAAAGAAAATGAACTTCAGAGTTGAAACTGAATTTTACTGTCAAAACTGATTGAACTAGTAACAGAACATTGCAATAGATGTTTAGGGCGTTCGAGCACTAGTAGCAGAGAAGCAGTGATCTAAATCAGCAGACACTCGAGCAGGGAACGCACTAGCAGAGAGCAAGTCGTGCAGTAGCACCGCGAGCGAGTGCTAAAGCAGCAACTCCTATAGCTGCCGGAGGTCATGCAGCAGTAGCAGCAGCGCAAGCGAGAGCAAGAGCAAAGCAGCGGCACGAACGAAAGCAGGAGCAGTGCAGCAGTGCGACCGACAGCAAGAATAGAGCCGCAGCGCGAGCGAGAGCCGGAGTAGCTGCAGCTAGTGCCGTTGTGGAAGTTGCCGCCAAGGAAGCAATGACATGGGGGAGAGACGCCGTGGATGATGTGGCCAGCGACGGCGCAGTCGATGGAGACACGCCATGTCTGCTCGGTATCGAGCACCGGCAGCCCCGTGAGATCGAATAAAAGATAAAATGCAGCGGTGAGTGCAGAACCTCCTTGGTTGGGCCGAGTTGGCTCGGCTTCATCGGAGGAATTGGTGAGGGTGCTGTGGTTCCGATGGGGTAGGTCAAGACGACGCTGTGGGGATTGACGTGGCGCGATAGAAGAGGCAAACATCGGGGTAGCTTCTTGGAGGTGGAGGACGGGGCGGCTGATCCGGAGGGACGACGAGATCGACAGAGGATCCTTGTCCGGTGCGGTGGATGAGGGACGGCGAGCTATTGCGGTGGATGACATGGTCGGGGAGGAGTCTCCTGCTGGGCGGCGGTCGGGAGGCCGACGGAGGAGCGTGGGGTTTCGCGTGTTTTGGCGGCCTCGGTGTACGAATGGGGGGCGAAGGGGACGGGGGAGCCAAGATTAGGAATGCGCTTGTCCAAAATGTAGGGTAAGTTACCAGCATACCCGCATAGGTTTTGACACCACGACGTGGAGCTTCATTTCCGGCTGAGGGGTAGAAGGGGGATTTCGCGTGTTTGGGCTGCGGGAGCGATTTCGGATGAGAGGGAGTTCTCGCGCGCGTCCAAATTTTGGGATAACAAGGCGCGGCACGGGTTGAAGAAGTGGGAGTTTCAAAGCAGGTGAGACAAAATATACTCGAGCTTGAAAATTTCGGGATAACAAGGTGTGGATTCCTTGTTCGGAAGAATAAACTTAACGTGTAAAAAAACAATTCATACAAGACACAAGAGACGCATGTCTCCTTTTACTATATTGCTATAGATGTGTCAGGACCCCGACTCAAAGTCACATCGATCTAGCCGGTAACACTTCATATCACTTTGCGGCCTCACGCACGGTATCCCCACGGGTGTCGCCTTACCTTTGCCCGGGACCGTTTGCGCCTTTTGGCTCACGTATATGATAGTGTCGCTAGCATCCATATGATAAAGAGCCCGGGCTGACATGACTAGTCGTAAACCCAAAGTGGCACAGACTTACAGGGACAGGCATCCATGACCCAGCTTCGAACGTGTCGGTCATCAGCAAGTGGGTCCGGGCTGTAGCACTGGGCTAGCAGGACTCCGGTAAACCGGGCTGTAGCGGGCTAACAGGACTCCGGTACTCAAAGCGTGACATTTCCCCGAAGGGACAGACACAGGAACGAAGAAGGACACATGCCGGCCAGCCTAAGTGTTCCAGAGCAGTAGCAAGCTACCATGGCTCAGCGGTAACACTAGGAGACATTTCCCGGTAAGAGAGGCTACTAAAGATAAACAACTAGATAGTCAGATCCCACACATACCAAGCAGGACCCCGACTCGATGTCACATCGATCTAGCCGGTAACACTTCATATCACTTTGCGGCCTCACGCACGGTGTTCCCACGGGTGTCGCCTTACCTTTGCCCGGGACCGTTTGCGCCTTTTGGCTCACGTATATGATAGTGTCGCTAGCATCCATATGATAAAGAGCCCGGGCTGACATGACTAGTCGTAAACCCAAAGTGGCACAGACTTACAGGGACAGGCATCCATGACCCAGCTTCGAACGTGTCGGTCATCAGCAAGTGGGTCCGGGCTGTAGCACTGGGCTAGCAGGACTCCGGTAAACCGGGCTGTAGCGGGCTAACAGGGCTCCGGTACTCGATGCGTGACATTTCCCCGAAGGGACAGACACAGGAACGAAGAAGGACACATGCCGGCCAGCCTAAGTGTTCCAGAGCAGTAGCATGCTACCATGGCTCAGCGGTAACACTAGGAGACATTTCCCGGTAAGAGAGGCTACTAAAGATAAACAACTAGATGGTCAGATCCCACACATACCAAGCATTTCAATCATACACACAATATGCTCGATATGTGCAAATACAACGAAGCATCACAACATGACTCTACGACACAAGTACTTTATTTAAGGCTCAGTGAGCCATACATAACATACACACAAAGGTACGGGTCTCACGACCCAACATACAAGTCATACAGTCATACAAGCCAACAGCGGAAGTAACTTGTCTGAGTACAGACAACTAGTAAAATAAAAGAGGCTTGGAAGCCTAACTATACTATGTGGTCCATCACAAGCTCAGGGTCACCACCTGGGTCTTTAGCCTACTCGTTGATGTCAACGTCTACATAGAACCCATCAGAAGGGGTTGCAGCGTCTTCTGTAAAAAAATGTAGAATATAGCAACATGAGTACAAAGGTACTCAGCAAGACTTACATCAGATCCTACATACATGCATAGTATCAAGAAGGGTTGGTGGAGTTATTGCAGCAAGCCAGCTTTGACTCTTGGCTAGACTATCCTACGATACACCATTTGAAATATTTTGCGCACTCGAGTCCACTACTCACCACTTCAATACACTACCGAGGATCCACCTCCGTCTTCCTACGGAAGAGCCATCCTCGGCACTCACACTTGTCTTGAGGCTTTTAATAGTTTCCATTTACTTGTCTATGAACTGTATAGGCAACCAAGTAGTCCTTTACCGCGGACGCGGCTATTCGAATAGATCATGTTAACCCTGCAGGGGTGTACTTCCTCATACACGCTCTCACCACTTATCGTCGTTTACACGACATGTACTCGGCAACCTTCAAGCGGAAGCCCAACGTGGGTGTCGGCCACGACCTACCTAATCACCTAAGCCTCCAGTCCAGGTTTATCGCCTATTCAGGTTCCATCCGCAGGGAGTCCGGCCGAGGTTTCCCATACGGCCCCGAACGATGTGAACAGGGTTCCCGAGATACCTAACGGGTATTCGGTACACCGTGCCACGTACCTACCGCATCACAGTCCACCCCTATGGTCAGCGCTGTCCACGGCCTCCAGTAGGCTACAAACACCAGAAACTACTTGCAACTCCTGGACGGAGAACTAGGGTGAATAAGAAGTCGAGAGGGTCCATTGGTTTCGGGCCCAATGCATGGTAGTAGCTGATTCTTAAATCACACATACAGATCTCAGTGCTTAAGGTCGGCTTCAATGAAACAACCCACCATGTACTCCTACATGGCCTCTCATCGATACCTTTACCAAATCGTGTTCACCACACCACTCTCATTACCGACATAATCATTTCACTCTAGCCCATCACCCAGATGAACCAGACCTGACACAACTCTAAGCATAGCAGGCATAGCAAGGTAGGAACAACACATACATATGGCTCAATCAACTCCTACACATGCTAGTGGGTTTCATCTAGTTACTGTGGCAATGACAGGTCATGCAGAGGAAATGGGTTCAACTACCGTAGCACACAGCAGTTTGAATCGCGTTGTCTTAATGCAGTAAAAGAGAGCAGGAGCGAGAACATGGGATTGTATCGGTATGATCAAATGGTTGGTTGCTTGCCTGATGGTTCGTTGCACGGATACGATTCCTCGTTAGGGTAATCACGGTACTCCTCGGGGACAGATCCTGTCGCAAAGGATAACGATACACAGGCATCACCAAACAATGTGCAACAATATGATGCATGCATGAAACATGGCAATATGGGTGTGTTGGGCTAATGCAACTAAAACCAGAAGTGTTTGAGCAAATTTGAATCAAAGATTCAAATTCCAAATTCAAATATGGCCTTTTAAAGTGCCTTTTCTTGTTCTGATTAAAACATCAGCTTAACTTGTTTGATCATGCATGAAAATGGTACAGATGGATAGATTGGATTTTTCTGATCATTTTTCATATATTATTTGTCCAGTTTGGAGTTACAGAATAAAAGTTATGAATTTTTGAAGTTTAAATAATATTCTGGAATTTCCTGATTTAATTTAAATCCAGAAATTCAATTACTGCGTCAGCCTGACGTCACAGTGACATCAGCAGGTCAACAGAGCTGGCTCGGGTCAAACCTGACGTGTGGGGTCCACACGTCAGTGTCACAGGGGCTAATCCCGCGTTGACCCCGGGCTGGTTAGCTTTGACTAACCCCTGGGGCCCACTTGTCAGCGTCAGTAGGTGATGGATTAGTGGTTAATCAACTAGGCCACGTCAGCTCGCCGGAGTTCTGGCCGGCGGCGATCAACAGTGCGGCGGCGATAGTGGTTTTGGTCGTTTCGGCCACCAAATGGAACGTGGCGACCACCGGAGTGAAGCTGAGGACGACCCGCGGCTCTTGGCGGAGTCCGTTGGGGTCGGGGTGGCCGGAGTCGACGGCGGCGAGCTCGGCTGCGGCCGCCGGGGTTCGGTTGTGCACGGGAGTGGTGCTGGAGCTCGAAGTCGAGCAAGGTGAGGCGCTAGGGATGCTCTACTGGGTTCTGTGAACGCGTTGGACTCGCCGGGGTGACCAAATGGTCACCGGAGCTGCGTCGACGGCGAGCTCGGCGACGGCGGAGGTTCGGCCGAGGTGGGGATGCAGCTACGGTGAGGGAACGAGGGGAAGGAGAGGGGGAAACGGCTCGGGGGCTCACCGCGGTTGCAGTGGGCGTCGAAGCGGGCTCGGGGACGCGCTGGAGACGGCGAATTCGTCGGCAACGGTGGTCGGAGTCCGAAGAGGGGAACGGCGACGTGGCGGCGATGCAGGGCTTCCGGGGACTCGTGGAGCGGTGGGGAGGAAGAGGGAGTCGAGGCGGAGCTTCTGAGCTACTCGGGGGAGCGAGGGGTGGCCGGAGTCAGTGGCTACGGCGAACGGCGGCGACGGTGGTGTTCG
>NC_057809.1:59780976-59790630 GCF_018294505.1 Triticum aestivum | reverse complement strand
ATATGAGTATATCATCGAGATAAACTACGACGAATTTATCCAAATACTCCATGAAGATTGAGTTCATTAACCGAGAAAAAGTGGCTGGAGCGTTGGTTAAACCGAAGGACATGACGGTGTACTCGTATTGGCCGTAACGAGTAACAAAGGCCGTTTTAGGAATGTCCCCGTTTCTGATTTTGATTTGATGGTAGCCCAACCTCAAATCCATCTTGGAGAAGACTGAGGATCCAGCGAGCTGATCATACAGATCGTTGATCCTGGGAAGCGGGTATTTGTTCTTGATTGTGACCAAATTGACCGGCCGGTAATCTACAACCATTCGGTCCGTACCATCCTTCTTCTTAACGAATAGGACGGGGCAAGCCCACGGAGATGAACTAGGGCGGATGAAACCCTTTTTCAAGGATTCATTGAGTTGTTTCTTAAGCTCGGCTAGTTCTAGGGGTGCCATCTTATAAGGTCTTCTAGCAATCGGAACGGTTCCGGGGATGAGGTCTATTACGAACTCAACATCCCTGTCAGGTGGAACACCTGGCAATTCCTCTGGAAAGACATCCGGAAAGTCACGGACTACCGGAACGTCCTCAAGGTCTGGCAAAGGGCTGGCGTTAAGAGAATATAATTGTCGCTTGGCTATTCGAGTCAAAACATTGACTATCTTCCCCGAAGGATGGGTGAGTTGAACGGTCCTAAAGAAGCAATCAATTTTGGCTTGATGAGCTGACATCCAGTCCATACCCAAAATGATATTAATATCTGAAGATTTAAGGGCTATCAAAGATGCAAGAAAAACAAGTCTGTCGACTTGGATTTCATTTCCATGGCTTACTCTAGAAGTTTGCCATTTGGATCCCGGAGTTTGAATTACCATGGAGGATGGCAAGTCACAGAATGCAACGTTATGCAAACGAGCATAATTTTCAGATATAAAAGAATGAGAGGCTCATGTATCGAAAAGAACAGATGCCGGGTGGCAATTAACAAGAAGCGTACCGAGAACGACGTTGGGATCTTCTTGAGCTTCTTCGGCAGAGATACAGTTGACATGGCCACGTGAAGCGGTGACCGGTTTGGCATGGAACACCTTCCCTGTCGGCTTGCCACGGCCAACAGCTTTAGCAGATTGATTGGGGTTGGTCTGGGGACACTCACGCATATAATGACCAGATTCCCCACACTTGAAACAAGTCACGGAACTGGTACGTGGAGGAGCATTATTGGATGGCCCCCATAGGGCTTGGCTGGAGCAGACTGTTGAGCAGGGCGAGGCGTCTGGAAAGATGGCCTCGGTGTGAACCTGGGTGGCAGGGCGGTGTTGGGTACCCACACGCGGCGCTTCTGAGGACCAGCACCGGATGAGGAGCCCGTATCACGTCCATGCTTGCGTGTTGCGTCATAATCAGTCTGACCAGTTTCAGCACTGATGGCTTTGTTGACAAGTTTCGAAAAAGATGTGCACTCATGCAGACGGAGGTCGCGACGAAGCTCAGGACTAAGGCCCTTACGGAACCTTGCTTGCTTCTTGGCGTCAGTAGAAACTTCCTCGGTTGCATATCGTGCAAGGTTACCAAACTCCCTGCTATAGACATCCACAGAAAGTCGGCCTTGGGTGAAATTGCAAAATTCTTCACGCTTACGGTCCATGAGACCCTCCGGAATGTGGTGTTCACGGAAAGCCTCACTGAATTCAGCCCAAGTTGTGACATGGCCCGCTGGGCGCATAGCTCCATAATTCTCCCACCATAGACTGGCGGGGCCTTCAAGGTGATATGCAGCAAAGGTGACCTTGTCAGCCTCAGCTACCAGCGCGGAACGCAGCTTGTGAGAGATACTGCGAAGCCAGTCATCAGCGTCGAGAGGCTCGACGGAGTGGTGGAACGTGGGTGGATGCAATTTGATAAAATCACTGAGTGACACCACGTTAGCCCTCTGATGGTGTGCTGTATTCTGTTCAATACGCTCCAACAAACGGTTTGTCTCCCGCTTGTTTCTCTCAGCTTCCATCATCACCTCGGCTAGTGAGGGAGGATGAGGCAGATTTACATCCCTGGCTTCACTGCCTTCGGCCTGCTCTTGAGAAGCAGGGTTGGCGCGCGTGTTGACCATCCTAGGTAGACAAGGCAATGATTTAGTCAGAATGATAAAATTCCGACATAGGATACATAATGCAAGGAATAACTCGGAATGCAAGATGATCATCCGTATGACATGGTAGATACAGAAACTGCTTCTTTATTCCATCGTCATACACACCATACAAGGTTTAGTACAAGACCAAACAAAGTACTAATACGGTGAAAAGAGGATTACATCTCATCGGAGGCATTCCAAGCTCCTATACATTATTTTTCTACATCTCCGGAAAGAGTACAAACTAGGTCATAACCCACGAGTCACGCGGGACGATAGATGACACAGCTAGTGCGAACTAGTGATGCTACCACTAACTCAGACCGATCCGTAGTAGTCCTCGTAGAAGTCACCTCCATAGCCCGGAAGTTCAACATGATCATCCGGAAACAGACGGTCTCGCGGAGCTTGTGGACCATAGGGGCTAGGATGAGGTCTTGGACCAGCAAACGGTGGCCTGCGGGGACCGCGAGGTGGGGTGATGCCTCCTACATCACGCCAAACCATCACGTCTGGCAGAGCAGATCTCACAGGATAGAGATCGCGCATATCTGAATATCCAGCTTGCACCGCCGGTGCGAACCGAGTCAAAGTGGCCCAGTGATCAGCACGGGTATTGAAGAGCTCTAACCTTAAGGCCCGGTTTTCACGGTCCTTATCCTCGAGCATCTCAGCAGTGGTGCGAGTCCGTGAATCCTCCTGAGTGGAGTCAGCATAGATAGCCTGGAGATACCCTTGTGCTCCCGGAAGTGATCCTGGCATATACCGGAAGTCAGAGTCCCGAAATAGACCAGATCTGACTCGCATAATGGTCATCATAGAGTAGGCGGCATCCTGCACAGCCATCTCGATAGTAACCCCGAGTCCATAGGAGCAGTGAAGAGGCTCAGTGGATCCAGGATAAGATGGAAATATTCTGACAGTGCAGAGATACTGGCTTTGATTAAAGTCTCGGAATTGCTCTTCGACCGTGTACTCAGGATACCAGCGGTATCCAGCCTCAGTCATTACCCTGACCAACTTAGCAGTATGGCCGGGTACATCTAGGCACCGAGTCAGGCAAACCACTTGATTGAGGTCGCGAGTGGCCATCTGAAAGCACAATTATAATGCAAAGGCATTAGAATTTCTAGCAAAATTTCGGCAGCATAACAGCTGTAAATGCTCAAAAAGGATATTGAGACATTTGACCAAGGATTTTGTACACACTCAACATCATCATATCAAGTCTTGAAACCATTCTTACAACATAATGTGGTAGTAGAACTGAACTAGGCTTGTAACCATCAAACTTATAAGGTACTACTGATTAGTAACTCGTGATCCTGATAGAGAGAGCAGATCCTAATTCCTTAACCCCCGGTGGAAGAATGGACTGACTCAGATCAGAAAGTCATAAGATATAAGGAGTAAAAAGAGCCTTACGTTCCAACCCACAAACAATTCCCCTACATATAACTAAAGAATTTCTAGACTCAACATCGACCAGTTTGGCTTGAAGAACCTACAGGCAGTCCGGCTCTGATGCCAACGCTGTCAGGACCCCGACTCAAAGTCACATCGATCTAGCCGGTAACACTTCATATCACTTTGCGGCCTCACGCACGGTATCCCCACGGGTGTCGCCTTACCTTTGCCCGGGACCGTTTGCGCCTTTTGGCTCACGTATATGATAGTGTCGCTAGCATCCATATGATAAAGAGCCCGGGCTGACATGACTAGTCGTAAACCCAAAGTGGCACAGACTTACAGGGACAGGCATCCATGACCCAGCTTCGAACGTGTCGGTCATCAGCAAGTGGGTCCGGGCTGTAGCACTGGGCTAGCAGGACTCCGGTAAACCGGGCTGTAGCGGGCTAACAGGACTCCGGTACTCAAAGCGTGACATTTCCCCGAAGGGACAGACACAGGAACGAAGAAGGACACATGCCGGCCAGCCTAAGTGTTCCAGAGCAGTAGCAAGCTACCATGGCTCAGCGGTAACACTAGGAGACATTTCCCGGTAAGAGAGGCTACTAAAGATAAACAACTAGATAGTCAGATCCCACACATACCAAGCATTTCAATCATACACACAATATGCTCGATATGTGCAAATACAACGAAGCATCACAACATGACTCTATGACACAAGTACTTTATTTAAGGCTCAGTGAGCCATACATAACATACACAAAGTACGGGTCTCACGACCCCACATACAAGTCATACAGTCATACAAACCACCAGCGGAAATAACTTGTCTGGGTACAGACAACTAGTAAAATAAAAGAGGCTTGGAAAGCCTAGCTATACTACGTGGTCCTTCACAAGCTCAGGGTCACCACCTGGGTCTTTAGCCTACTCGTTGATGTCAACGTCTACATAGAACCCATCAGAAGGGGTTGCAGCGTCTTCTGTAAAAATGTAGATTATAGCAACATGAGTACAAAGGTACTCAGCAAGACTTACATCAGATCCTACATACATGCATAGTATCAAGAAGGGTTGGTGGAGTTATTGCAGCAAGCCAGCTTTGACTCTTGGCTAGACTATCCTACGATACTCCAACTTGAAATGGTTTTGCGCACACGAGTCCACTACTCACCACTTCAATACACTACCGAGGATCCACCTCCGTCTTCCTACGGAAGAGCCATCCTCGGCACTCACACTTATCTTGAGGCTTTTAGTAGTTTTCCATTTACTTGTCTATGAACTGTATAGGCAACCAAGTAGTCCTTTACCGTGGACGCGGCTATTCGAATAGATCATGTTAACCCTGCAGGGGTGTACTTCTTCATACACGCTCTCACCACTTATCGTTTCTTACACGACATGTACTCGGCAACCTTCAAACGGAAGCCCAACGTGGGTGTCGGCCACGACCTACCTAATCACCTAAGCCTCCAGTCCAGGTTTATCGCCTATTCAGGTTCCATCCGCAGGGAGTCCGGCCGAGGTTTCCCATACGGCCCCGAACGATGTGAACAGGGTTCCCGAGATACCTAACGGGTATTCGGTACACCGTGCCACGTACCTACCGCATCACAGCCCACCCCTACGGTCAGCGCTGTCCACGGCCTCCAGTAGGCTACAAACACCAGAAACTACTTGCAACTCCTGGACGGAGAACTAGGGTGAATAAGAAGTCGAGAGGGTCCATTGGTTTCGGGCCCAATGCATGGTAGTAGCTGATTCTTAAATCACACATACAGATCTCAGTGCTTAAGGTCGGCTTCAATGAAACAACCCACCATGTACTCCTACATGGCCTCTCATCGATACCTTTACCAAATCGTGTTCACCACACCACTCTCATTACCGACATAATCATTTCACTCTAGCCCATCACCCAGATGAACCAGACCTGACACAACTCTAAGCATAGCAGGCATAGCAAGGTAGGAACAACACATACATATGGCTCAATCAACTCCTACACATGCTAGTGGGTTTCATCTAGTTACTGTGGCAATGACAGGTCATGCAGAGGAAATGGGTTCAACTACCGTAGCACACAGCAGTTTGAATCGCGTTGTCTTCATGCAGTAAAAGAGAGCAGGAGCGAGAACATGGGATTGTATCGGTATGATCAAATGGTTGGTTGCTTGCCTGATGGTTCGTTGCACGGATACGATTCCTCGTTAGGGTAATCACGGTACTCCTCGGGGACAGATCCTGTCGCAAAGGATAACGATACACAGGCATCACCAAACAATGTGCAACAATATGATGCATGCATGAAACATGGCAATATGGGTGTGTTGGGCTAATGCAACTAAAACCAGAAGTGTTTGAGCAAATTTGAATCAAAGATTCAAATTCCAAATTCAAATATGGCCTTTTAAAGTGCCTTTTCTTGTTCTGATTAAAACATCAGCTTAACTTGTTTGATCATGCATGAAAATGGTACAGATGGATAGATTGGATTTTTCTGATCATTTTTCATATATTATTTGTCCAGTTTGGAGTTACAGAATAAAAGTTATGAATTTTTGAAGTTTAAATAATATTCTGGAATTTCCTGATTTAATTTAAATCCAGAAATTCAATTACTGCGTCAGCCTGACGTCACAGTGACATCAGCAGGTCTACAGAGCTGGCTCGGGTCAAACCTGACGTGTGGGGTCCACACGTTAGTGTCACAGGGGCTAATCCCGCGTTGACCCCGGGCTGGTTAGCTTTGACTAACCCCTGGGGCCCACTTGTCAGCGTCAGTAGGTGATGGATTAGTGGTTAATCAACTAGGCCACGTCAGCTCGCCGGAGTTCTGGCCGGCGGCGACCAACAGTGCGGCGGCGATAGTGGTTTTGGTCGTTTCGGCCACCAAATGGAACGTGGCGACCACCGGAGTGAAGCTGAGGACGACCTGCGGCTCTTGGCGGAGTCCGTTGGGGTCGGGGTGGCCGGAGTCGACGGCAGCGAGCTCGTCTGCGGCCGCCGGGGTTCGGTTGTGCACGGGAGTGGTGCTGGAGCTCGAAGTCGAGCAAGGTGAGGCGCTAGGGATGCTCTACTGGGTTCTGTGAACGCGTTGGACTCGCCGGGGTGACCAAATGGTCACCGGAGCTGCGTCGACGGCGAGCTCGGCGACGGCGGAGGTTCGGCCGAGGTGGGGATGCAGCTACGGTGAGGGAACGAGGGGAAGGAGAGGGGGAAACGGCTCGGGGGCTCACCGCGGTTGCAGTGGGCGTCGAAGCGGGCTCGGGGACGCGCTGGAGACGGCGAATTCGTCGGCGACGGTGGTCGGAGTCCGAAGAGGGGAACGGCGACGTGGCGGCGATGCAGGGCTTCCGGGGACTCGTGGAGCGGTGGGGAGGAAGAGGGAGTCGAGGCGGAGCTTCTGAGCTACTCGGGGGAGCGAGGGGTGGCCGGAGTCAGTGGCTACGGCGAACGGCGGCGACGGTGGTGTTCGGCCGAGAGCGAGAGAGAGCGAGGGAGAAACGGGGGAGAGTGAGCGAGAGCAGGGGGGATCGGGACGGCTGCGGGCGTCGTCCACGCGGCCAGGGGGCGTCGGCAAGCAGGAGGTGGCCGCGCGGCCGCGCGCGCGCGAGCACGCAGCAGCTTCGGGGCGTGGGGAGGAAGACGACGGGGAGCTACAGTGCTGGGCTGGGCCGGCCAGCTGGCTGGGCTGAACAGGGAGGAGCCCAGGTAAGCTTCTCCCTTTTAGTTTTTTTCTGTTTTCTGTTTTATTTAATATTTCTGCAACTTTGTTGAATTAAATAAAATACCTAGACAACTCCAAAAATCACCAAACTACTCCTGGTCCATAGTTGGAATATTTCCAACATGAAACATTTTAGTTTGGAGATATTTGAGCATTTAAATATTTTATATTATTTTAAATGCCCAAATTCAAATAGTTATAATTTAACTCAAGAACCCTAGGATGGCCTAGAAAAGTGTGCACCATTTTTGGCAGAGGTTCTGAACCAAGGCTAAAATGATGGACATTTTAGAAGGGCATTTCAGGTTCATTGAAGAATTATTTTAGTAACCCTAATTGGTTTCAGAGGGAACTGGGGGTTCTGTCATCCCCATTTCAAGTTTCTGATGAAAGAATAAACATGATGCAACACTCTAATGCATGACTAGCTAGGGTGTGACAAGATGCCATTGAAAAAACTACAAGAAAAATGTAAAAAAATCGGGAGAACAAGATTACCCTGCACAGTACCAAATCGATTCACACTTCCCTCAACAAGAACAAAAAACAAATTATTCCCACCAAAAAAAGAGTAATGTCCCTTTTTATATGATTACAGATGCCATGATCTCAAATTTCAATTTTTGAATCCATGTTATGTTGAATTCGAATATATCGTTAGGTGACCTTGCGGTTTATAATTGATGTAGTCGTACATTTTGATCTTCCATCATATATGAACATTTTACTCCACCATGTGAACATATATATTGTCGTCTACCATATGGACTAAATTTGAATCAATTTTCCTTATTTGAATACGATTGTTGTCAAGTTATACAATAATTTAAATATTATCTTGATAACAAAAACATACATATAGCAGTAATCATATTTCACTATGAACTACATGTACCATACGCTCTCCAATTCAAATATTTACATCCATTTTATGTTGAATTCAAATCATAGTACATTATTGGTCTAGGTAGCGAGATGTTTGGGATAATCTAAACCCTATTTTCATACGTATAATTTTTGGCTGAATTGGGACAAGTTTTCGTATAAGCCTCTTGCAAAACCGGAGATTCTCTCAACAAGCCTCGTGGTTCCGAGAGGGAACGTGTCACCTATGTGTGCGAAACGATATACGCTGCCTCCCCCCTGATTTTATTTATAGAGGCAACATAGAACTATATAAGTGCCCTGTTAAATTTTGGAATTATTTTGGGTTCATTTGGCCTTTTATACATTAATTGAGTTTCTGGACTTTTAATGTGCATAATCTAAATATGAATTGCATGCACATGCTCCGGTGCACCAAAGTGGGTTGAAAAATCACATGTGTGTCCTTGGTTGAATTTCTAGGTCCCATGGAAGAAATGAGAATGAAATTCAAACATCTGAGCGTCATGACTCGGCTGAGAACATCGAGAAACTTTGATTTTAAATTCATGTAAATCCAAAACTCGTCTGGAAATCATGAAACTTGGCATGGTGTCATGTCATGGCACTAACATGTTGTGGTAAAAAATCGGGCCGATTTGGAAGCTCGTGGTTCTAAGAGGGAACGTGCCACCTTTGAGTGTGAAACGATATATGCTGCCCCCCCTTTGAGTTTAACAAAGGCAACATAGAACTACATTAGTGCCCTGTTAAATTTTGGAATTATTCCGGGTTCGTTTGTCATTTTTTATACATTAATTGAGTTTCTAGTCATTTAATGTGCATAAGTCAAATTTGAACTACAAGCACATGCTCTCGTGCACCAAAGTTGGTTGAAAAATCACATTTGTGTCCTTGGGTGAATTTCTAGGTCCCATGCAAGAAATGAGAATCAAATTCAAACATCTGGGCATCGTGGCTCGGCCGAGAACATTGAGAAACTTGGTTTTAAAATTCCTGTAAATCCAAAACACGTCTGAAAATCATGAAACTTGGCGTGGATGTCATGTCATGGTACTACCATGTTGTGGTAAAAAAATTGGCCGAATAGGAACAGATTTTGGTATAGGCTTCTTGCAAACCCAAGCTTCTCTCAAGAAGGCTCGTGGTTCTGAGAGGGAACGTGCCACCTTCACTAGTGCAGAACCGGGCAATAGCATCGGTTCGTATGGCCCTTTAGTGCCGGTTTGGTAACCGGTGCTAAAATGTAGGCACTAAAGCCCCCCCCTTTAGTACCGGTTCAGCACGAACCGGTGCTAAAGGGCAACCACGTGGCACGAGCCAGCTTCGGGGGCAGGGAGCCCTTTAGTACCGGTTGGTGTCACCATCCGGTATTAAAATGTTGGGGGGGGGTTGGGTTTATGATTTCTTTTTCATTTAATTTTGTGTTTTCCATTTAATTCTTTTTCGTTTGCTGGTATTTTATGATACTACATATTGTACACGTTATG
>NC_057809.1:59775233-59780606 GCF_018294505.1 Triticum aestivum | reverse complement strand
ACACATGTATATATATATACAATTTCTCCTAATTGGTGCCTTCGGAGCACGATAGCAATTGGAAGTGGTTCATGGGGGCAGTAGCGGGTAATAGTATTCTCCTTTGGGATCTATGACCTGGTCGACCAAAAAACCCGCTATTTCCTCTTGAATTGCTTCTATGTGGTCCTGTGCTAGGAGCTTGTCCCGCACCTCTTTGAACTGTTAAGAAGGAGATCAATATGCATGTGTATTAGTTGTGTGACTAGATATCGATAATGGAGTAAAAATTGTGAATAGTGTTCTAACAATCGATATCGTACCCACTCCTGTCTTTGAGATTTGCTCCTTTCAGACGCCATCATGCGAATGTTCACGCAAACGTAGTATGCACATAGATCATTCCCCAACGCCTGCTTCAGGGCCTTTACGAGAATGGAATTTTGATCATATAGTAATTAATCAAGCTAGATAATTAAAGAGATGGCAGCTAGCTAGTACTACTTAATTACTTACCTTGGGTCGATACCATTTCAGACTTTGTTTCCATGGGCCTGGAGTGACCCTGATGAACTTTGCCCAAGCCCTGCCCGCCGACAAAGAAAATGAATAAATGGGTTATTAAATAGTTCTTATCAGGAAATGACGAACTAATTAAATAGGTCGAGATATAGTTAATAATGATTGAAATTACCTGTTGACAATCCCCTTCATGATGCTGTAGTCACTTGCTTTCTTAAGTAGCGAGTC
The DNA here is from genome assembly GCF_018294505.1 of Triticum aestivum. Lineage (NCBI taxonomy): Eukaryota > Viridiplantae > Streptophyta > Magnoliopsida > Poales > Poaceae > Triticum > Triticum aestivum. Next base: position 59,779,877 of record NC_057809.1, on the reverse strand, counting down.
TAGTACTTCAACTGTTCCTTCATCAACTTTAATGATTAACAAGATCCAGTGAAATCTGCATGCACACACGTTTGCATGTCTTAATTAAGCGGGCATATGTAAGCAAAAACATGTAGCTATAGCTAGTTGGGAAAAACATAATTTGTAGTACAAGACAGTTTGACTCACTGGAAGTTGTAAGGAAGTAGTATATCTTCATTGTATTTGAGTTCCTTGAAGAACTGTAGCATGCTTTCCTCTACACATTTTGCGTGATATGGATCTATTTTCCATGTGTATTCATTAATGGTATTTGGGCCAACGAACCCAATGCCATAGCGTCCACCTTTTTTCATTTCATAAATCTTCATCCTGCATAATACCATAGAAAAGAATATAGTGAGGATAATTACAGGTAATGATTGTTCAAAATGATCAGCTAGCTTAAGAATTAAAATACAGAAAGAAATCACGTACAGACAATAGCAACTGGCAATAGATTTGTCGAGTGTGCCTTTATTGTATAGCTGAAAAAGTTCTAAATACTCAACGGTCACAGCTTTCTTATGGTAGTAATGCTCCTCGTTGACATTCACCATGAGGAACTCTCGATTGGAAATCTTGGTAATGTCCATGTACCATTGATGCAATGCATACATTCTCGCTGGGAGCTTATTGACCTCCTCTGGCTCGACCAAAGGTTGGCCCCGGGCATATTTCCGTTTTATTTCCTCCTTTCTAGTCGAAGACATGGGCTCGATATAGAGGAGTTGTCCAACAGTGATCCCAATTGATTCAGCCTGCGCAATATGCTCCTCGGTTATTACCACATCGCCCACCCCGGGAACGTTAATGGTTTTCCCACAATAATATTGGGCGTGCCTACTCTCATGTGTTGTTGGCACAACAAGTGGGGGGATTGATTGCGCCGCCTGTTCTCCCAGCTAGGGAAGGGTTTTACCGCATTTTTTGCCAGCTGATTTGCTCGAGCTCGAGCTCGCCTCTTTCTGTAGACGTGCTCGATTTAACTTCTTGAGGTGGCGCTCATAGTCTGTGTCAACAGGCTTGGGAGCTGGTGGTCTAGACATACGAATGAAGTGGTCAATCTTTTCCACAGGCACTTTCTCCCTTGGCGGCGGTGGTGGTTTCGGTGCAAAATGGGCTTCCACCTCGGCCTTCGATATGGCTACGTTTTCCTCCTCGGACTTGTCGTAAGGCCTCTGCAGAAGAGGCGCGAGGCTTGGACCATATTGAAATCGCTTGCCTCCGCATGTACCTGCAGTACTACCTCGACTTGTACCGCTACGCACCATAGCTGAGGCAGCTCTCTTCCATGATTGCTGAGGCGGCGAAGACGGCTGACGTGGCTGAGTTGGAGGAGGAGGAGTGGCCTGAAGCTGTGCCGGACTTGGAGGAGGAGTGGCCTGAAGCTGTGCCGGACTTGGAGGAGGAGTGGCCTGACGCTTTGCCGGACTTGGAGGAGGAGTGGCCTGAAGTTGTGCCGGACTTGGAGGAGGAGTGTCCTGACGCGTTGGTGGACTTGGAGGAGTGGCACTCTGCTGACTCGGTGGCGGACTGCGACGAGGAGTCGGATGACGCGGTGTCGGTGGCCTTCCAAAGATGATGCAATCCTTTCTCCATAGGATGATATGATGGTTGGCCTCTCCTAGTGTGTGCTCATCGTCACCTCCAGGAATGTCAAGCTCTAGCCCTGAATATTGGTCCACCACCTCATCAACCAAGACACGAGCATAGCCCGTTGGAATCGGGTTGCAATGGAAGGTTGCCTCGGGGGGATTTGTAAAAGCAAGGGCATCCGCCACCTTCATGGATATGTTCTTCATTTTGAAGTGTAGCTCGAAGTTAGTGTTCTCCATGATGTCATCCACTGGGTAGCTATCCAGCAATGCATCGCCCGGGGTGGAACCCACGCTGCTTCTCGGCATGGATGGGACGGTGCTATCCATTGGTGGATCATCCGCTAGCTGCCGAGACCCCCTTTGCTGGCTAAGTGAGTCGATCTGCTACTGCTGCTGCTGGAATTTGATTGCCAAGTCCGCATGCGCTGATTCTAGGCCTTGAAGGCGTTCATAGTCTAGCTTCCTCTGCTCCTCCTCCATCTTCCTCTTCTTATCCTCCGCAATCTTCTTTCTTGCACGGGTTCTATAGTCGGCGTTCCAGTCCGAAAACCCCTCATACCACGGAATAGCGCCCATGCCTCGTGTTCTTCCCGGGTGTTCAGGATTTCCGAGGGCACGCGTAAGCTCGTCGTTCTCTCTGTTGGGCTCGAACAACCCGGATCGAGCCTCTTCTATTACAACAAGTAGCTTATCTTCGGCTCCGTCCAGACATGCCTTCTTGGAAACTTTGTTGTCTTCGGGTCCAACTCCCCCCCATGCGCATAGAACCAAGCCCTGCACCGAGGGGGGGGGCAGCTCAACGTTTCTGGAGTGACACCTGCATCCAGCATCTCTTTCTCAGACTTATCCCACTTAGGCATTCCCACCACATAGCCACCTGGCCCCAGCTTATCGAACTTATCCTTTTTTGCGGCATTGGCCTTGTTTATGCTCGACCGTTCCTTAGATAATTCCGAACCCTTGAATTTCACGAAATCATCCCAATGAGCACTTTGGTTCTCTAGTGTTCCCTCGAATACAGGAGTCTTCCTTCCTCCGTTGACGTACTTGGCCCATTCACGAATCTTGTGGTTCTTCAATGCAACTGCCATCTTCCTAAGAGCAGCGTCCTTGACTTTCTCCACATCTGCTTTTGTGAAATGATCTGGTAGGGTAAAATGTTCCATGAGCGTTTCCCAAAGCAAATGTTTTTGTCTATCGTCGACAAAAGTAACTCCTGGACGTGGCTTTGATGGCTTTCTCCATTCTAGAAGGGAGAATGGGAGTTGGTCCTTCACAAGAACTCCGCACTGACGAACGAACTTGTCCGCAATCTTCTTAGGCACGAATGGTTCGCCATTAGGTCTGATTGCCTCGATATTGTACTTTACGCCCTCCTTCAACTTTTTGTTCGGGCCTCGTTTCGTCCTGTTGCCTAAAGATTTGCTCGATCTGGATGGCTGAAAGAAGAAAGATCGATTCGTTAATATATCTTCAAGTCATTTAAAACATGTGATGATCACCAGATGCCTGCTTATATAAATATATATACCTCGCCGGTCTTTGTTGTTTCAAGATCAACATTTTCTTCATCATGTTCATAGTTCACGACTTCATCAATTCGGTCGTCGCGATCGAGTACCATATCACCCTCCCCGGTGTTGTTTAGATATTCGGAGCCGTCATAATCTTCTTCATTCTGATCATCATCTGGCCCGCGAGGATTGCGTATGATATTCAACAGGGCCTCTTCTCCCTCTCTACCGGTATTCTCCGCCATAGGTTTTGTTTAACTAATCCAAAAGAAATATATTCAAATTACAATGCATGGATGCAATCAATTAATAAGGAAAAACTAAATCAATCATAGTACATAATAAGCATCATCGAATATAATCTCGAATACATCGTCTCGAATAATAGATATAATCTCGAATACGTCGTCTCGAATAATAGATATAATCTCGAATACATCATCTCGAATAATAGATATAATCTCGAATACATTGTCTCAAATAATATATAATCTCGAATACATCATCTCGAATATTATATATCAAGTACATCACTGGCTAGGTAGCTAATAAAGATCGAATACTACAGAAGAATCTAGGACACTCGCGGTTCCTGCGGCGCGGGCGGTGGACACCCAAAGAGAAGGAACCCTCACAGGATCATAGCTGAAGTGAGATCCCTGAAGAAACTGCCAGGTATTGGAGAACCTGCCGCCCTCTAACACAACCATGTAGCGATGGACGTGCTCGTCCTCCTCCCTGACACGGCGACGTACCACCTCCGGCGGGGCCGGTTCCCTCCGCACCGAAACTGGCCCATGCGAACGCCACCAAACGAGATCAGGGTCGATGACGAGACCCGGGGCCGGGTTCCTCATCAAGCGGTGCGCCCCTCCAGGCAGCACCTCCCAGTGCCAGCCCGGCGGAGCCCAGTCCCGGACATGGGTCAGCCGGACGTCGTCGCGGACGGGTCGACGGCGAGGATGCGGGCTGGGCATTGTCGAGAACAAATACTAGCTATATGCCCGCAAAAAGTAACATTTTTTAATGATTGGATTTTGATAACTAAAATTTCTAACATTTCTATACAACTAACATTCCTATAACATTTCTAACAATGCTATATAACTAACATTTCTATAACATTTCTAATATTTCTATAACTAAAAAATAGAAAAAAAATTATATCATTTCTATATATATAACTAACATTTCTATAACATTTCTAATATTTCTATAACTAAAAAAAAGAAAAATTTCTAACTTTTTTCTAACTATTTTTATAACTAAAAATAGAAAAATTTCTAACAATTCTAACTATTTTTTAACTATTTCTATAACTAAAAACAGAAAAATTTCTAACAATTCTGACATTTCTATAACATTTCTAACAATGCTATATAACTAACTATTTCTATAACTAAAAAAGAAAAATTTCTAACATTTTTATAACTATTTCTATAACTAAAAAAAATAAAAAAATGTATGTGTGTGTGTGCTCACCGGCAAGGCGAGAGGCGACGGGGGGCGGC